>NC_034409.1:91867530-92032901 GCF_002078875.1 Numida meleagris
AAAAAAAAAAAAGAAAGAAAGAAAGAAAAAGAAAAAGAAAAAAGGTTATTTCCCAGGGAGGAGAAAGCCCGGCGCCCGGCAGGGTGATTTCCAGCGCCCCGCATGCTGCGCTGCTCGGGGCGGCCGCACCGCTCCGCACCGCACCGCACCGCACTGCACCGGGACCCCCCGGGGCGCTCGGGCCGCGCCGCGCCGCGCCGCTCTTCGCGACCCTTGCGGTATGCGGGCGGCTTGGCAGGGGCAGATGAAGGATTTCATTGAGTGTGAAGACAGAGAGCAGAGACAGAAAGCAGAAGGAGGCGGCTGCAGCCTTTGTAGTCGGGGAGGAATGCGGAAATGTTGAAGCACTATGTCAAACTTTTTTGAAACGGGGTCAAGTCACATTCAGCCAGCGTGGGAAAGCAAGGGAAAAAAAAAAAAAAACAGTTGAGGAGAGGGGAAAAAAAAAAAAGAAAAAAGCAGCGAGCGCGCTGCCGCCGCCGCCGGGCTGAGCGGGGCCGGCGGAGCGGAGCGGGGCGGGCGGGCAGCGGGGCCGCGGCGATGCCCCCCCGGGTCCCTCCCGCGGAGGAGGGGGAGACGGTACCTTGTATGAGGATCCCGCAGAGGCTGTAGAAGCGCAGGAGCGCGCCGGGCTTCAGCCGCATGCTGGGGGCTCCCCTCGGGCTGGGTGGGCGCCAGGCACGCAGATCCGCAGCCTCCCGCCGCTCCGCTCTCCGGGCGCTTCCTTCCCCCCGCAGGAGCCGCCGCCGCCGCCTCCGCCGCAGTGTCTCCCTCGCTGTATCCAGTGGGGTGAGGAGGAGGAGGAGGAGGAGGACCAGGGTCGCGGGGGTGGATTGGGGAGGGAGGAGGGGGGGAGCGGCGCTCTCTGCCGCTGCCGAGCAGGTTCCCCCCGCGGAGCGGTGCCGGCTGCCCCCGGTGGCTCCGCTCGCCCCCAGCGCCGCGCCTGCCCGCCGCTCCGCTCCGCTTCGCTCGCCTGTCCCGTCCCGTCTCGTCCCGCTGCCGGCGGGCGCTGCGGCGAGGCTGCTCCGCTCCCAGCCGCTTCCCGGCTCGAGACACAAGGGCAATCTCCGCTTGCGAGGCTCCCCTGGCCTCGCCCCGCCCCCGCCGCTAGCCCCGCCCCCTTTCTGCGAGAAGCCCCGCCCCCTCGCGCCACACCCCGGCCCACTCTGAGCCTCGGGCCCGCCTCCGCAACCGCCTTGGCCACGCCCCCGACGGCACGGACCGCCCCCGAGCCTGCGGACCGCCCCCTCAGGTGGGCACGTGAGTGGCAGCGGCGGCCTTCCAATGAGAAGTCGCCCGCTTCGCCGGGACCGCCAATGAGGCGGTGCCAGGAGAAGCGCGAGACGCCGGGTTACAAAACAAACGAGCGCTTCCCGGAGGCTCCAGCCGCGAGCCGGGCGCCAGCTCCTCCCTCCTGCCCCGCTGAGTGGCGGCCGGCTCGGGCCAACCGCGGGCAGCCCCGGCTCCGCGGCGGCTCTCCAGCCAATGGGCGGCGAGCAGCGGCGGGAAGGCGGGGTCGGGCTGCGGGGCGCTGTCCAGAGCTGGTCCTGAAGCGGCGGCCCGCGGCGCGAGCGGCACCGCCTCGGGGCCGGGCGGGCTCGGCTGCGGCGCCTTCGGAGCGGGGAGGCGGCCGTGCTGCCGCGCCGCGGGAAGGAGCGGGGCCCGGAGCACGACGGGGCTGGATGGCGGTGCGAGCCGGGCTGCGGGTCCGGGGAGGCAGCGTTCCGCCGGCTGTCCGGGCGGTGGGTGGCTTCCGCGAAGCCGAGAGGCGGTGCGGTGGTCTCATCTCCAGCGCCGGTGCTCTGCGCGCCCCTCTCCGATCCAGGCAGGGACCGGAGAGCTCCTCCTTGTCGCTGGTGGGGAAAATACGCGATTCGCTGCCAGAGCCAGGCTCCGTGGAAGGGACCCAGCCATGCTGCTTGCTCTCCCTCCAAGGGAGGCACACAGCACCTTCTCCTCCGTCTGCTTTTCCGCCTGTCTACTGGCAAGCAGCAGAAGAAAGGCTGGCCGAGTCCCATGTACCTCCAGAATTAAGTACGAGCCTCTGTAAAGAAAGTGTGTATGTGTACCATCCACACGCGCAGTAGTAACAAGACCTCTTACAAGGCACCCAGACAACAGGAGTAAGAATCTTTCTGGACTCTCATGTGTGTTCCCCCGACTCTGACTGGCTTGAAGAAGGTGTTTATTTGAAGGCTTTCTTTGGAAGCATTTTCAGCATTCAGTCAGGAGTCCTAAACTGCTCACAGTCTGAAAGATCAAATACTGAATGTAGGAGACCCAAGATGGCAAGCTGCTTCTTCAATTTCATTTAGTTAGCATTTAGCACAGTATCAAAAAAACGTTTGGATGTGGTGGTCGGAGACATGATTTAGCGGTGGGTTGTTAAAGCAGTATGGTTAGGTTGCGGTTGGACTTGATGATCTTGAAGGTCCTTTCCAACCTGAGCAATTCTATGATTCTATGATTCTATGATCATTCACTCTTTGCCAAAACCTCTAATGAAATCAGAGTACTTTATTATATTGAAGTTGCTGGACTTGTCTGTGAATGTTTATTCAGGGAATCATATTGCCTCTTCTCAGAGAAAGCAGGATTCCCCTGCACCTAAATGCTTGCAATAATCAAGTATTTCTCTGCTTCTGCTTCTGTCCTTTTTCTATTGGAATTTGCTCAACATCACAATGCTGTATGTTTTGCACTGTACCTTTCAGAATTTCAGCCTTCATTTCCCATTCTTTGTCACCAAAGGGCTCTACTGAGATAAACAAATGACGAAATAGTCTTAAATACCTATGGGAGAGGAAGCTCTTTAAAAACTTATAACTCATTTCTCTGAGGGGTGCATGGTCTCAGGTCATTAAGGAAGTGCTAACAGTAGACAAATTTACCCTACAGAGTTTGCTTTAGCCTGGGATCTGGGCCATTAAGTATTCTGTAGTCATATCTTCCACTTGGTTCTTTATCGAGTAACGATTACACCTTGCAGCAGTTGAGACTGCATCAGGATTTACATGGAGGTCCCCTGTCTCCAAAAGATGCCCAAGCACAGTACATAATCAAGCTAAAGAACTACATTATAAAGGCAGAATTTCTATTGTTGATGTTATTTTGTCTCAAATCCACATCACATGCATCTCCATGCTCTTAGTATGTTACTCGGACACTGTCAAATATGTTGCACTGAAATGTTCCCTAGGCAGAGAAGTATTTGCAGTAACCATCTCTGGGGATAATTAAGTATTTGCTTTATAGTCATTTTGTTGCTACTGAAGGAAAAAAAAATAGGCAAATGTTGCTATTTTATCACTGTTAGGATTCAATGCACGTAAAGTAATGAATGGGCAATGATACCCAAAATATTTTAGATGTCATGCACAAAGTGAAGTTCCAGGAAGCAATACAGGAAAGATACAAGTGTCTTCTGAGATTGGAGATTAGAAACTATGAAAAGAGGCTCCCCAGCAGATGCAGGGATTAAACACCTGTCTGTACATCACAAGGGTTCCAAGTGTTTGCCACATGAGCACATCTGGAAAAGCTGATCTATGTGTTTAGAAACACCAGCTGACATTTTCAACCCAGAACCCAGTAACACTGACAGAAGCATGCCCAGAAATGCTGATTTTCACCTTTCTCTTCTGAATTGGTTCTGAAATGAGCTAGCAACAAGAGGGTGGCACTACTCGTCTACATCATGCAGCATAAATCTTTAGTAAACATTAGAAAAGCAATCCCAGGGTTCAAGCACTGTCAATAAACCACTGCAGTGAAGAAGAGTGAAAAGTCTTTATACTGTTTAAGAGAGATTTCTTTCAATTTTCCTGAAAAATAAAAAATTCCAACCAGATTCCCTTGTTTTATTTGACCGTGTATCTGAAACATTAATTTATTAAATTGTTTGATGTGATGATACGATGTCATCCTTTTCTTTGTATATGTAGCATCATGTCTTATGACTTTCACTGGAAGCTCCTACATGAACCTAACACCTACCAGATAGAACCTTGTAATTGGTCTGTGACGCTGAAGCTTGTGCACGAAATGGCTAGAGGCCTCATTACTTCCAGACCAAAAGGGCAACAGGGACTATTAAGGAAATACACTGCAAAACAGGGTAAAAAAATAATACCTTAAAATAACAACAGGAGGTCAGAACTGAAAACCAGATGCAGAAGGTAAACATTTTATGGGAACCAGAAAAAAAATCTGCTTTATCTTAATCAAGGTGGTGCATACAAATGCTTCCAATAACAAACCAAGAGAAATAATTCAGACTCCAAGTAAGAGGAATAAGTTAGACTCTTCAAAAAGAGTCAGCAATCCTTCTCACTGAACTACTGAGCAGCAAGTTGTCCAGTTTCCTCCACACTTTCAGCATAGATCTTATGTTCTTGTACCCCAAAATTTGTGTTCACTCAAAAGCTAGAAGAAAAACACTTCCTCTAGCAGAGCTGCCAACATTCTAAGTTGCTTTCTGTCAATTATGTCCTATTCTTCCCTTTTTAGATGGAATGCATGTGTTGGTGAACAGTTCATGAAACTGCCTAGAGCCCCAGTAGACTGGTCAGATCACTAACTGCTTCATATCTTGGTCCACTGCATGCTCTCTTATGCTTGTACACTTTTCTCTCTCGATCAACAAGACTTCCAGCTTCTCTCTAAAAAGCTACCCTCCACCTCCTCTAGAAGGAGCCATCTGTGTTGTAGTGGATCAGCCTGCTTCTAGAGTTTGCCTTGAAAGAAGCAAAGTAAGCAAATTCTGAAGGGATAATCATGATTTTAAGTATGTCAATCCTCCTTGATAGCATCGCTTGGTATTCAGATTATAGGGAGGAAACAATAGGTGAGAAAGGCTTTCATATGACAAAAACTTGTGGTTCTGCTGAATTCGTTAAAAAGTGGAAGATGGAAGGAGGATTTAAAGGGAGAGAAATTCCTATTATTACAAGCTGTGAAAAATACCTATAGAAATACTTGCTCTGTGTTATCTTCTACTGTATATTTTTTTAAGAAAATTTTGAATACTCTAGAGGGTAGTGAAGCAGTAGTCAAAATATGATTTTGATATGATATGAAAACTGAAAAGGCCCTTTTGAAATATCATATGGAAGAGACAAGCCAGTTGTTTCATGAGATAGAGACATATACTGTCCTGACTCACAGTACTGGTAAACACTCACAATCACATTTAAAATAGTAATTTGGAAACTGAGATGTATTTACATGGCTCAGTATAAAAATGCTATGCCAGGAACACCATGCAGCTGCCACTTAACATCTGGTTGGATAACAGCCATTTCTTGCAGTGGCAAGTCCTCTATTCTTGTATTTGCCCCCTCCTACCTGAAAGTGGCAGAATGGTCCTTCTCCAAAAGGCATCATGTACAGTCATTGAAAATACATTTCCTGCCCAGTGCACCATTATGAGTTTATGTGGAAATCAGAGGATTTTGACTGAAGTCCGTGTATTCATGGTTTATATTACCCTTCTAACATATTTCAGCAGCTGAAACAGAAGAGGTGGGGTTTTGCTTGTTTGGGGTGAGAAATTTTGTATGGTGAGTGAGTTACTGTTGTTTTAAATGATGTGGGTTTGGTTGAAGCTGACTCCTAAAAAAAAATAAAAAATTGGATAACATTTACTTACCAGATGCCAGCGAAACTGCATTGGTTTGAACAAGTACTGTAACTACTAATTTAGTTAAATCTATCCAACTGTGAAAATATATTGGCGTGAATAAAAATATATAGACGTGAAACGCATTGCATTTTTTGTTTGAAAAAAATTGGCTTCAGTAAAGAGCAATTGAAGTTTGAAAATATGCTCCTGAGAAGAAATGTGTTCATTTCCATAAAACATATTGGTGTGTAAATATACAGTATGTATCAGTTCCAGAGCAATATTACAAATTCAGTGAAATTTGTTCTGTTAGATAGTAAGATGAACCAAGTAAAAGGAACTGAATGCTGCAATTACTCCATATAAAATATGTGTGGGATGAAGTCACATTTATAAAGCAATTATAAATGTGAGATATTTCACTGGCTTTTGGAGGAGAAAAAAATTTGATAAAACAACACTGTCAATGCAATGCCAACGCACAGTGAACCAAGGTCACTGCAAACTGGTATCGTTCATACTGAAAAGTATTTAATGTACACCTTGAGTTGGTAAAATAATTGCAGAAGAGAAGCAAAGAGTAGAAGCGAAATATCTTACTCATAGATTGACCTCTTGTCCATATAATTTGTGGAATGAAAATGCAGAAAAAATGGTTCTGGTAACATGGTTCTACATGCATTCTAGTTAACTCCTCCTCTTAAGTGTTTGATAATTAGCAAAAATGTGTGCATTGTTGTGTCTTCTGACCCTGAGTTCAGGAGCAACTAATGTAAGAAATTTTAAAGTTATTTACCACAAACAAGAAATTATAGACCTATGTAACTTGAATGCCTCTTATACTTTCAATTATTTATGGTTTAAATACATATAATGCACACAACATCTCTACATTACTTTGCTATAAAAGTGTATTCCTGCATGGAATTAACTACAGACTGTTTTAGATCTACTTTAACGAATATTTAGAATACCTCCCAGCTAGCATATTTAAATATATATTTCCATCGAATAATTGTTATTTCTGATGGATTGTAATTCGTACCTGCTTTGTGTTTTATTATTTATGCAGAGATCATATAAAGTGTTGGGAGCAAACTCTCTTGTACCTAGCTAAGGTAACACAAATATATCCAAAAACAGAATAAGAAGAAGAGTGTTCATTCTGTAGAACATAATGTTAGTCATTTTACTTTCTTAAGAGCAACTTCGATTACTGACAGAAGCAGTTTTACAATGATTTTATTGCATGTTCTGGAAATTTAAGGGGCTGTAAACATTAAGACTCAACATTTGGTTTTGCAGACTAAGTTTTTCATGTCTGCAAGTCCTTAGCTGAATATGTTTTCAAATACGAGTCAAAATATTTCATCTGATCCAGAGTAAGATTCAAAGAATTGAATAATTACATTGGTTTGCCCATACTAAAGACTCTTATGAAATTTGTTCTAGCATAACCATGCTCTAACACACAGGTTTTAAGTCTTGATGGGGCCTTTCTGTCAAGAATATTCCTTTTGTTGTCTCTATGAAAATCTGCCCAAGTCATAATACTCATGACTCTTAAAAGATTACAGCCTTTACATTTTCTTAACATTCTGTCTACACTGAACATGCTTCTAAGAATGAGATGATCTAGCAGTGAGATACAGCAATGCAGTCAGATGGGATTACTAGTGCTCTTTCTAGCAATGAGAATGAGATTGCAATTTCATTCAAATGGAATAATGTTATATGCTATAGATGCTATGATTAGAAGCAGAAAGAGTCCATCCTGTCTTCTTAGCTTATGTCTAAAACTGTAGGGCAGCTCTGGTCCCATGATTGTCCGTACTGAAGGCCTGCTTCATCGTTTCACGGCATGCATAGCAAAATTCTTTTCTGCAATAAATCAGGGAGTATGAGAAACTTTGTACTCCAGGTTTTCCTCTGACATTCAGTTAGGTTGCTGAGGGCATTAATAAGGCTTAATGGTTCTGATAAGCCTCACTTGAGGTCTCCACCAACACCCATTACCTCCAAAAATTCTATTTAAGCGTAGTCAAGAAACTTCAGTTTCTACATGAGCTGTGCTGAAGAAATGCAGGTTTCCAGCTCAACCATGTTTCTGTCTTCAGAATTCTTCAATCTGGACTTCAACTCATTGATTGACTTCCTGGCTAGATCTTAGGCTTTCCTTATATGCATGGACCTGTACCACAGGAACTGCTGCTAACCCAGATCTGAAGATTAATTTCACAGCATCATCTCTGATCTGCTGTATTACTGTGATATTTTCTTATGATCTGGGCTTATAGTTGGACCTTGCCATCTTCTCTGGATTTATTCTGCCTGCATTGCTTAGTTACCTGTAAGACTGGGCTGTGGCTGAAGAGGCCCTCCTAATGAGCCTGGGATCACTGTGTTCCTGGCTCACCTGTTCTTAGTGAGCAGCCATGCTCTTGTTACTCCTTGAAAAAAGTGGCCTGAAGGAACGTTATACCCCAAAAGTTGGAAATATGTCCTTCATTTCAGAGACTTGAAATTGACTTTACATCTTGCATTGTCTTTTCATCTGTTGACACTAGGCAGAATCAAATGATGCCATCTGGCCCAAAATAAATGGAGGAAAAATAAGGGAGAACAGAAAAAAAAATCTGTTCAGATAAATGCTTTGGGGAGACCACCTACATAAAAAAAATACAAAAATAAGATGGAATGTCAAAATAGAAATGGCTCTCGGTGTTGAACAGATGAAAAAGGCTGTGATAACAATGAGCCACAAACCTAGAGGATGATAAAGAGGCAGAAAGGAAAAGCAAAGCAATGCAAATCTGTTTTTGAGACCACAGGAGGGGAGGACCCTGTAATTATCCAGGTATGAAGTCTGGGGCTAGCAGAAGGTGATTTGTGAAATAAGAGCCGTAACATAAATCTGAAAACAGGATAGAGCTCCAGAAAGGAACTGAGAGTGGCTGAGCGGAATAAATGGACAAAAGAGCCAGAGGATGGGAGAAATCAAGACAAAATTAGAAAAGAAATAGAAAGGGAAACTTGGCAATGATGAAGAACCAGGAAAGAAGGACTACCAATAAAATAAATGAGAGCAAAAATAAAAGACAAAACATGAAAAAGAAAGTAAGGACTTAAGAAATATGTCTGAGGCAGTATGAGCTGAGAAGCTAGAGGAATGGAATGGGGATTATTAGTTAAGGAGAAACAGGATTAGAAGAGAAAAAACTTGAGGCTTTATGACAAAAAGAAGAAACACCTGTACACTTACTGCTTTACATAATCCGAAAGTCAGTGCACCTCACTCTCAAAATGCATCCGCTCTTTGCAAACATATAAGAATCGTGATTGCAAAGTCACTCTTTTCTCTATTCAATAGTAACTTAAAATACTACTCACTAATCTGTGAGCTCAGATGTAATGCTATTATGTGGATTTAAAGACTAAGCCTTCTGATGGTCTATATGGGTATCAATGTGATAACATACCTTTTCCCTCATTTACCTCTTAAATTTTAAGAAAACATATGCATGCATTGTTTATGAGGATCTTAAAGTTATGAAATGTTTGTAATGAAAGAAATTATTTTGGTTTATACAACGTTAATGTAGCTTTCTGTTTTTCTGTGGGGAGTGGTAACTGTGGGATTATTCTTCCTTCTGTCCTCTTCTTCTCACCCCCCACCCCTGACACAGAGTTCTGCTCTCACTCAGCCAAAGGAGTTGCTGTAGGAGTGATTCCAGGTTTTGGGGAGAAGGAAAACATCAATTGGTAGAATCTGAAATTAATTAGCTGAAAAAAAAGAAAAAACGGAAAATGTGTAATCAGTATAGCAGAGGACTGAAAAAAAGAGAAAAAGACTGTCTTGGAAAAAAATGAATGATTCTTTTAAGAATTGGATTATGTGCCTTTAAGCCCCAAAGTTCCTCTGTGATGTTAAGTAAGTCGCTTAAGCCAAACGTTTTTGGAGAGGTAGTAAATTGATATTAATGCTCATTTTCTCAGATTCCAACTTTGTACTGAGGAGTCATATCTGTAGAAATGTGAAGTACTGCAAGCATCCTAATGCCAGTGTGAACTGGACTATGAATATACAGAGCTGTGTAATGAAAATTGGCCACTTGGAATTAGTGCTTACCTTTGACATTAATCTTAATTAAATACTTCATTACAAAGTATCTGCAGAATGAGGACAAATTAAGGTTGCATAAGCAATTCTGAATTCCGGCATTTCTTAAGTCTTTGATTTTTTCAGTTTCAATGATGTTAATATAGCTTTGTACATATATTTGGTCTTGTATTAGAATTCAGTTATTTGCTTTTCTTTCTTTTTGTGTTAGCTTCTTAGCTTTGATTTTGTTAGTCTTTTGAAATATTTGCCTAATTTTTTAAATATTTGTTACGTCTCAGGAGTATAATTATCCCAAATGAAAAGACTCAGTGAAAATTTCAGGATATTTTTTTTCCACAATAAATGTGAATCTCTTTTGCATCGAACACACACAGATGTTATGATTACTAAAGATAAACAATGACATATATTGTTACATTGATTTTCTTTTACATAAGAATCCAGAAAAGTATTTCATTATATCACTTGCTTTTGTGAAATGAGACAGAAACTGACAAGTCAGATGGTTCAGACAGTTCACTGCTTCACAGAAAATAGAATTAAGAAAAAAAAATGTATATGTTGAAAGATCTGCAGCCCTTAGATCTGTGTTATTAGTTTTGCCATAGCAAAATGGTAATGCAGGAGATTCAATGAGTTAGCATCCATAATTCAAATTTTTAGTGTGGTGAGATACTAAAGTTATGAAGGCAAATGTTTCTTATAGAGGAGTAACAGAAACTATAAACAGATTTTTGAAGTGCTTGTACTTGTTAAAGCAAATCTAAATTATCTGATGATCACAAAAGTGGCTTGTGGCAAGTGCATTTGGCTGCAATTACTATTTTAAATGTTAGCTGATAGTGCTAACAGCACTTAAAATTATGATATGAAAAGCAAGATGCTTGCTTTTTGTGGATCTAAATTATTTTCCTGTATTTTCTGTTAGTATCAGGACTACATTGTAGACAATTGTCAGTACATTTTTAAGTGTTAGAGGATAAGAGAAATGAGTGAGAGAGAAAATCAACACCTGCTACTGTATACGAAAATAGTATTAAATAAGGGGTACATAAAAACTGTCATTTTAAAAACTATTTTTCCATATTGCAGTTGTCCAAAACGTTTCACTTACAACAGAGAATTTTCATTCTTCTCTTTCTGAATTAATTGGATTATGTCTCATTTTTTTAATATCAGAATAATTTTTAGTACCAAACTATGGAAAATAACTAAATGTAACTATGCTATGTGTGCGCCCTTATTTTTTTCCTGTTAATGTACGAATACTGAAATTAACAAATGATATCTGAACAGCAGGCTTTCCACTGGAGGAGGGTTTCTTGCCTACAGCAGAGCCCAATTTGATTTGCTTCTGTATTTATAGCTTTTGCATTTTACAGAGGGTAAAAGAGGTTAATTAAATAATCACAGTATTTCATTTTAAAAATATATAACACCTATTTACTATATAAAAGGTAAGTTGAAAATAAAAAATAAGAAAAATTAGTTATGTTCAGTTCATGCATTCTGTTTGTGTACCTGCTACCTGAGGAATATGGCAGGTAATATTCATATTTTATACAGAGAAATGTTTCAGCTTATCAAAACTAATTATCATTATAGCATTCTCAAATACAACCTGCCTATATTTCTCAAAACTATATTTATTCCTAATTTATTAATTTTAGATATTTAATGAAAACTAAACCTATGAAACAGAGTTTCTTGTTCTTCATAATTCTTACAGAGATGACCTTTCCAAAAGTAATGGGGGATCATAAATGGGCCACATAAGTTTACTAAACAATTCAACAGAATCAAAGACGAGATTTGTTCCTTTTGTGGCTCCTATATGCAAATACGGCCAGAGGTTATTAACAGTGTGTGTGCATGAGGCAGTTTGAAGCTTGCAGTAGTTAAAGTATGTGATGTTCCTGTGTTCTCATCTATATCAAAAACTATGCAATTATGTCTGGTGCAGTTGAGTCTATTCCAGCATTGCTGAAGAAATTTTATAGCTTTTTCACAGTCTCCAAATCACAGAATTGCAGGGGCTGGAAGGGATCCCTAGAGATCATCAAGTCCGACCCCCTGCAAAGCAGGCTCCCTGCAGCAGATTGCACAGGTGCGCGTCCAGGCAGGTCTCGAACGTCTCCGGAGAAGGAGACTCCACAGCCTCCCGGGGCAGCCTGTTCCAGTGCTCCGTCACCCTCACTGTGAAGAAGTTCCTACACACATTTGTGCAGAACTTCCTATGCTCCAGTCTATGTCCATTTCCTCTTGTCCTGTCCCCACAGATCACTGAAAAGAGGTTGGCCATGTCCTTTTATCTCCCAAAGTCCCAGGTATTGTAGATTTTAGATGCTTGGTTTTAATCCCTGTACCTTGAAGTAAATTTCTAATGTGATCTTCTCTTGAGAATGAGCCTGTGTTACAATCTGTAGGCACACATTTTCAGGAGGTATTACCAGTGGAAATTACTGGCACAAGCAGAAAATTTTGAGGGATTTCTTTACTGAAAGTTCTCATGCATCTAGTTTGGATTAACAAGTTAATTGCGCAGCTGACAATTGCCAAACAGTCTATGCTGTTCCATGTATGACAGTTACAGTACTTGGCAGCGTGAAGAAAGAGTCTTTCTCCCATACCCAACAAGGATAAGTGTAGGCATTTTTTTTACTATCCTTTACAGCAGGGTGCTACATATCCACGCAGTATAATACAGTAAGAGATCAAGACCTAAATATCAATTGTTTCAACATGATCTTGAAGTCACTGCAAGTGAAAGCACTAGAGCAGGCATACCCAACCTGCATCCCATGGGTCACATGCGGCCCAGCACAGCTGGCACTGTGTCCCATGCCCCCTGCTGCTGCCTCATCATGGCAGCAGCACTGCCCTGGGTATGCAACTGTCAGTATCACCTGAATACTGGTGTGCTATTAACCCCATCTCAGCTGAGCAGGGCACAGGGAGGGCGCAGTGCAGTGCTAACTCAAACTGTGGCAAAGAAGTTTATGGATTTTGATACGCTGGCTAAATACAGTCCTGTAAACAATGAAAACCATGCAGCCATGCTTTCTGTTGTGGTAAAGGCATTTGAGAACAGGTTTCAAGATTGCAAAAAGAATCATCAATTATTTGGTTTGTTCGAGACTACTTTTCAGTCAACATAAATACCTTTTAAATGGAGTGAACAGAATCGCAGTCAAAAATTTGATCGTGTCTCTTTATCAGACTTTTATGACCCTCTCTTACTGGAGGGAAGTATCCTTGGCTTCACAATCACACCTTATTCATGACATCACTTTTTGTCAGTATGTACATTTGTGAACAATTATTTTCAAGAATGAAATACAGGAGGAGTAAAATTTCATCAAAAATCTCTAACAAACAGCTTGAGAACCCACTAAGCGTTGCAGCCACTGCCATCAAACCAGAATGACGTGTTAGTTTCACAAAAACAAGGTCACATATCCTACTAATTTTATGTTTTTGTTGCTCTCTTTTTCATATGTGTCATGGTTTTACGATCTTTGTTATCGGTATTCCACATCATAACATCATGTAAAGCACTGGGAGTTAAAGACTTAATGCTCCAGTTCTGTGGACTGCCAATTTTCCGCGTGCCTGGTTCTCAGAAGAAAAGAACTACATACCCCAGAGCACTTTGCATTTGGAGGGAAAGATAAAACTCCTCGCAAGTCACGAGACGTTCTCTTTTTTTCTGCTGTTCATCTCAGCAGTGAAACATCTACCTGTATTCACCTTCAGCTTTAGAGTAAGGCCTTCAGTTTTATACTCTCTCTCTCTCATTTTATTTTATTAGCCTCAATTCCAATTATATTGTATTACATTGTGTTATCTTGCCTTCCGATATCATATTTAGTTAATTAACTTTCCTCCTCAGATCGTTGCCGCTGTTTTGTTTTTAGGCCCATCTCCCTACCCTTTCCCCTTTTCCACTTTTCCCTTTCCCAGGGCATGGATCCATGGGACCCCCTGCCCCATTGGTCATAGAACTGGGCTGAATGGGCCCATAAACCATTGATCCCCACCCCCTCCCCACCTTTTTTTTTTCCTTTGGGCTGGTGGGCCTGTGGGCCTGCTGTCCCTATGTCACGAACACAGACAGATCTTGAGATAACTCTGTGACAATATGTTTTAATAAAAAGCATTAAAATTAAAACAAGTTTTGTTACTTATATACATTAACAATACATATATATATATGTATTTTTATATATATGTATATATATAACAATACACATATAAGGGCTGCTCTGAAACTAATGTGTCATATTTTATTATATTGGCTCATGCCATCACAGGCAGATATTTGTGATATGGCAGTAGAGCTTGCACCTTCCCACCAATATTCCATTACATTTTGTTGCCATGTGACAGATGGCAGCAGAGGGGCAGTCTGACAAAATGAAGTCTGACATGGAAGTATGAAGCAAAGGTGTGTCATTGAACTCCTCCTTGCAAAAAAAAAAAATGGCATCCAGTGACATTCAGCAATGCTGAATGTTGAACATTTAAGGAGACCAAACTGTGGATGTGAGCACAGTGAGGTGGTGTATGGTACATTTTAGCAGTGGTGACAGTGACAGTGGGTCACTTTCACTGGTGCAGATTGTTACAAGTGCAGTATGCAGGCTCTTGTTCATCACTGGTGACAGTGCATAGCCAATGGTGGTGACTTTGTTGAAAACGAGTGTTTTGTGACTGGGAATTATTAAGAAAACGATTAAGTAGTTTTAATGTGCTCTTTGTATTTGTTGGATTTTCCATGGAAATAATTAGGAGGCATTACTTTTGGAGGAACCTTTGTAGCTGCAACCCTAGACAATTTCTCTTCACTCAGTGCAGCCCAGACAAGCCAAAAGATTTGGTACCCATGCACTAGAACAATTTGGAACAACAGCTAAGCAAATAAATTAGCCTCTAACTGCTACAGTTTTCTTTCCAAGCTGAAGCACATTCATGATCTTTCTGGCCCACACTGTAGTATTTTTGCCCAAGTCTTACTTTTGGTTTCAAGCTACTTAAGGAACTTTAGGGAGGAAGTTTGAAGGTTAACACATGCAGCAGTTTTAAGTGGTTAAATAGTACACTGTTAATTAGTCTATTACGCTAAGAACAGTACCAAAATTAGAAAGGCAAAGGAGTTTCCAGGATTTCTAACTCGACCTTATGTGACCTCTGTAGTACATTTTAGCATTGTTTTGACCTGGTTTTACGCAGGCATTTTATGGAAATATTTTCTATGTGTGGTTTTGCAGTTTGTACTGGTTCTAAGAAATTACTTTAACCTCTCCAAACTGTGGCTTTTGGACTCCATCACTCATTGGCAGGCTAGTAGATAGTCCAGTTTGACACAAATATGTGAGATCTTCGTTTTGACAGTATTTTGATATCGACCCAACTCTACAAATTGCCAATATATTTATCTGTACTACATAAACTAGTGCATAAAGTCAGCTCAGTGGAAATTCTGTTTATTAGCCTCAGTCATTTGCTGTTTGGCTATAGCGCTAAGTAAGGCTGAAGACTTAAAAATTTTATGTAATATAATACAGAAATCAAGTATCTAACACTTTGAGTTGTGCCAGTGTAAGTGTTTCATTTGTTGTTATAGATCATAAGTTGTACTTCCAAACAAGACCATGGAAATAGCTCTTTCTCACTCTTCCTTTTCATCTTATAGTGTATGCATAATCTCATGATGGCTATATGGATCAGTGGTGTTGTACAGTAAAGTTGGAGAAGTGTCTTCTGTGTTTATGGACAGCATAGTAATTATACTATTTTTAAGCTAGTTCTATGGGGTAAATTCCCTGATTACACTCCCTGAGGTCCATACTAACCCATAGTACTTTAAGAACGATGACAAAAATGAGAAGTGAAAAAAGTCATTCACAGGTTGCTTGAAAGCCAAATGATAACTATGCTTTTAATAGTTCTTTGTATGTCATATATGAGTAAGATAAACATTCTACAATATTTGTAGCAACAGAAAATATAGGTGACCCTCAAAACATCATTATGATTGTTTTCCAGCTTCTTAGTCCTTCTAACAATTGATTACCGAGGTAATGGCATTAACTACATATTTATACTTTCTGGAGAAAGTGAGGAGGAAGTTTTCACATTCTTGTTTACGAAGACATGTCATTGAAAGTACTTTTATGTTGTATCGAAAATGCAGCTATATCAATGAATGAATGCACTATAAATATTGAGAAAGTGCAGGATGGCTTTTGGGTGTCAGAACATATTAAGGTTACAAATCTACATGGATTTGCACTGTAAAAAAACATTTTCATAGAAAGATTCCAGGCTGTATTTTAAGAAGTCATAGAGGTAACAAGATATATAAACTTAGCCAAGTTCATGAATTTCGGAGCCTTTCTGCCAAACCATTCAGATCATCCTTAAATCTTGCTAAAAACTATGCAGGTGCCTAGCTACTCTTCTAAATCCTGAATATATGGAAACTTTAGTGTATGCTTATGTTGATATTTAGTTTTTGATAATGTATGCTAATAGTTGGTCTCCAGATCATCTGTACTTACTATGCTTTGAATAGCATGGAGGTATCCTGGAAGTGATCAAACTGGATTTCTTTTGTATAAAACAAAATCAGAACACATGCTAGAATATAGTTTATGGATTTCACCAGCTAGTATGTGTTTTATACACAAAACCAGATTACTGTCAGTCCAATGAACCCTTATCTTCTCCATGTTTGCTTATAATATCAGCACCACATTTTCAGAATAAACGTTGTGCATTCTTATTGTGACTCAGTAGCATATGTATCCCCACCTACCAGGATTTTTTTCAAATGAATTGTATCAATTTCATGACTGCAAGCAAAATAGAGTTTTGTTACTTCTTGGAAATGTGGAGATGGAGGGGAATGTTACATTAGCAAAAACTTTTGTGGACCTGAAATGAAATTTTCGTCCCTCATAGGCAACTGGACTTCTCTTTCAGAAGTTAGTTTTGATAAATGAAATTGCTTTCAAAAACATGTTTTTTATAATCTTGAATTTTTCAGATTGCTCTCCTTTGGCAATGAGTTAAATTAATCCTCATTTTCAACACAGGAAAATCAAGAACTATTGAATCCTGGATTTTCCAAGTAGTGTTTCAAAATCTTATCAGTCTCAGCAGGAAAATAAGCATCTGAGGACTTCTCTCAATGAGCACAGCCTAAGCTTTTCACCTTTTCTTACTCAGCGGTGAGTCATCCCTATCTGGAAAGACTTCTCTTGTTTCTTCAACCAACTCGTGGTGAAATTCCAATTGGGATCCTGCTCAGAAATAAGCACTTCACCAGAAGCACAGCATCTTGGAAAGCTGATTACAATTCTTGCAAGATAACAAGAAGCGTCATGACTAGTAGGTAGGAACAGTAGGAACAACATTAGATAGTTACAATAAATATAGTATAAACAAATACTAGAAGTATTAAATGACTTTAAATTTCCCTCCCATTAAACTGTTAACAGATAAGTATTAAATGTTTGTAAGAAAACCACAGATTCTTTGCTATGTCTTTCTCTTTACCATTTGTCTGAAGAGAGTGGTACAATCCTGGCTGAACATTGTGAAATTGTAGTTTTGATAATGTGGCACCAAACAGTTTAAACAAATCAATTTTTCTTTGGATTAACTTTGAGTTGAGAAAAGACCTCTTTCAGTTCATGGGAATTTTGACTTCCATCACATCGTTTATTCCCTGAAAACAGTGTCAGATTGGATCTGTAGCTCTAGTGGTAATTCATTCTCCCTCTCATATTTTTGTGTGTCTCTTCGACAGCTGCAATTCACACAGTTTGACTGGCAGTCCACTTACCCAGGAATTTGGCAAAAGCTCGTTAGTATACTTATTCTCTTCCCACTTCCAACTTCAGTCTCCTTTCTCATATATGCAGGCTGCCCCCACCCACTTATCTTGTAGTAGACTGGATACCAAGACTCTAAGTTATTCATTTTGTGAAGAAACCTCTATGATAATCTGAACAAGAAGAGATACATTTAAATTTATAATAAGCCAACTTATTAGAATATAACTGAGACAGTTTCAGTTAGAGTTCTGTTTGCAGTACAGTCCTCACCTGCCTGAAACTTCACTCACAAAACTAGACAGACCCAGTGGTAGTCAAGATTATATAAGAATATATATCTCATAACCGTTTTCCCCTAGTACTATTGCTCTGGCAAATACAAATAAGCTTCATTGAATTAACAGTACAATAAAGTATATACTCAGACTGCAATGTTTAGAAAAAATATTGTAAATTAATACTCTTTACTGCAAAAAGTACAGATTTTCTTTAAAAAGTTCTAGGCTTTAATTGTACATTTGGCTATCGTTGCTTCTTTATACTTCAGAAATTTCCAGAATTATAAATAGTGCCATAAAAATGATCGTACAGTAATGTGATGTAAATTCTTCTCATTTAGACACGCTGGTCTGAAACTACTATGTAATTCCTAGTGATATCAGTTAAAAATCACAACCTATCCTCAAATCAAAGAAATAGCATTACCTTTGAGATATTTTAATTTTAAAATTCAGTATCAGACATTACTGCTGAATATTTAGTGAATAGGAAACAATAAATAGTCCTTAAAGTAATGAAGCAATTGAGCTATCCTGTATTTCACTGGAGTTACTCCTAGTTTATATCAGCTTATGCACAAGAAGAATGTAAGTACAAGGTTGTTTTTTGTGTAAGAAAGTGATGTTCTGTTTTTTTTTTTTTAATTATTTACCATTTGCATTTCTAGGTGCATATGGTGTCTATTGCTATTCATTATTTCAGCGTTGGACTGGTCAGTTCTTTTTTTAACCATAATATTGACAGAGTAGATACTTCACTATATTGTTTTTAGAAGAAATTCCCTTTCTACATGATGTCTGTGTGACCTTTAGTTATAGCAGGTTGTTATTAAAGCATGTCCTGAATATGTCAGTTGCTGTAAAATACAAATGGGTCCAATACTTTACGTTGGTACTGACATATAGTCAGTCTACTGACAGCCAGTATCTGACCCATTTGAAAAAATCTTAGTGACACATAGTTGGTGATGTGCGGGTTCACCATCCACCATCCCCTTGACTTCACTGAAGTTCATGCTTAAACAATCAGAAATTTCTCTAAAATTGCTGAGCTCTTCTTTTGGTATGAACTTGTCCATGGTTGAGCTGTTTGTTAGATTTACTATCTTCTCTCCAATCTGGTGATAGTTTTGACTATTTTTTTTCTGTGATATTGCTCTTTTATATCTGTTGATAAGTTCTCTGCTTTCTGTTTGAGGAGCTCAGCATATGAAGAAAATGTGTTATGTTCAAATTCTGGTACTGCAAATGAGGCATAGGCAGACCTCTAGTAGTCTAAATATACTGTGTCAAGAAATTAATCTCTATAACATTTAATGATAAGAGTTGCTCTTGATTTTGGTATAGATTTTATTTTCCCAAAATTAGAAAAATTAACTGTGACAAATTATGCATTTCTAAAACAAATGTGTAGTGTTTTCAACTTCTAAGGAGTCATGTAATTATAAAACAGGCTCCCCTGATAATTAGTTTTGTCTAAAAATCAGAGCCAGTGTCATCCTGTGACATATGTCAGAAAGAATATTAAAAAAAAAAAGGTATACATAAATATATTTTCTACTATGCTAGCTAGTATTTGAGATTCAGAAAGTTTTCAGGAATGCACCTAAAATATATGCAACCTAAAATACAAACAAGCAGACAAGAAAGAACAGTTTATTTCTTTCCAAAACAGACTGACCCAAAGATGTGATATGACAGTCTAGAGACCACGTGTTTCAAAAGTTTTTGCTAATCTGAAATTAGTGGGAATAGTTCTAGTCTGGTAGTAGTGGTGGACACAGCAGGAAGAAGAGTTGCTATCAGGCATAGGACTAATCGCTATTCAAAATGATTCTTAAAACATCAAGTTATAATTACTTGGATATATCCAAATAAGGAAAAAAAAAATGAGACAGCAGAATGGTATGTGAAGACTCTATTAAAGCAACCATAGTTTTGTATGAAGGTTATGTAGCTAGGAACATTTTTGTGCAGCTGTGTGAATGTCTTAGTATCCATAAACAAAAATAAAGGAAGAACAGAAAATCCATGGGTATCCAGTTTCTCCGTGCCATTGAAGTCTTTCCAGATAACTAGCTCAAATAATTTAAATGTTTCTCTTCTTGTTTTTTCTTGTTATTTTTTCTTTCTTTTTTTTTTTTACTAGGTAATGACTAAGTTATCTCACCTATTTGAATGGAAAACACTTTTGAGAATTTGCATTATGATAGTTTCCTTCTCTACTTCTTAGTTCAAGTGAAACTGACAAGTGCCATACTAGGTATCCAAATACAATTTTGCTATCCAAGTCCCAAAATACTGCAGAGGAATTTCTTCTTCTTTATTTGTGATACATTCATTTAGGCAGCCCATAATCTCATATGGCTTTTTCCACTTATGCTGAATAGGTTTTGGAAAGGTTTAAGATTTTATATACTGCTTTCTGAGGACTTCTGCTTCTTTGATGCTTTGGAACTTTACTGCATGGTATGCAACAGCTTGTCTTTTTCTTCCTTTCTTTTTTATCCCTGAGCTTGTTCTCTTACATTGCTCTACACTGAATTACATAAGTCATTACTGCTAATTCTTTCAGCACCTCCTGAATTATACTGTCTTTTTTTTTTTCTGTTTATTGACCCTTCTTCATTCAGTGTTTTCTTATCAGCACATTTTAGCAACTTGCCTCTCACTCTTGCAACAACTGAAAAAAACTGGCTGCAACGCTCTTGTGGCAGTCCTCTAGTCACCTCTTTTCAACTCAAGCTGTTTTCCCAATATAAATTCATTTAGTTGCTATGTATCATTAACTAACTGATTTTTGAAGCAAAGTAAATACATAGATACATAAAAAGCATATTGGAAAAAAATGTACTCAAATTGAAACTTTGCTGAAATCTTTTCCTTTCTGTCCATATTCACGTGTACTATAGCTAGTACCTAAACTCGACATAATAACATAAAGCTATCATCACAGATGTTTTCTTCCTAATGATTCAAAGACTTGGAGAAATCCCGCTAACGTCTTACTCATGTCTTTGTAATAGTCTACTGTGCTGTTGTCCTTTTTACATTTCCTCAGCACTATGGTACAACTCCTGGCTGGTACTGTACCTTTAAAAAGGTAGTAAAAAAGCAAGAGATACAGCACATATTCAAATGTAAATGTTTTAATAGTCCTATTAACTCCTTTGGCCTTTATGCAAATTGTTCCACTGAGGTGGAGTGATGCCCCTTCACTGTGGCTTGTCAGTGGGTATTCTAGTCCATGTGGGATACGATGGACTAGGAGCTATGTAAGTATGTTATTTAGCTGGGGCTTGCTGAATTATCTTGTTATATTTCTCAGCCTCTGAACAACAGAAAACAAAATACGGGAGAGTAATATTTGCTGTTCAGAATACAGAAACAATAGATTTATGTTTCTCATCTATTTGTATTGAATCTCGCTATCTCTTCACAGACAAGGAAAATGCTATAGGTGTGTACTGACTGCAGACCGTTTTCTATATTGATGTGCTCAATTCTTTACAGCAAGCAACCCAATATGCAGACTGCAGACTGGCTTAGCTTGAAAGGAGGCTCCAGCTAGACACAGCATGTGCCATCAGTTGTTACAGAGATGCTGTTAATTGAAGACTTACAATGTCTCTCAGTCAACCAGCACTTCTCAGTCGGAAAAGTCACTGCAACAGTAAGGTGATACTCTTAACCCCTTCAAACAGTAAAAGTTCTGTCAAGTAGTAGGGGAGAGAAAAAAATAGACAAAAATAATAAATTCTGGATTAGTTCTTTTGTTGTTTAGCCAAGTAGTAATATTGAATAGTCAAATGAAATGGAAAGAAATTTACTTTTAAAACCACTTCAAACTGCAAAAATAAGATCACCTCATTGCTCAATTACCTTTGAGGATATAAATTCAAATGGAAAAATTAGATGCATCTAGTTTTTGCAAATTAAATTTCGCACAAGTTGTACAGCTGCTGTTTAATTCCATACTGCTTACTACCTTCATATGGGTAGTCTCAGTATTTTTCATTCTGTGGAAAGAAAAAGCAGAAAAAGCTCATGAAAAGTGGATTTACCCAATGTGAAATATTTTATTTTCTTTTCCACAGAAGTAAAGATGATTTGTAGCTCCGAGTTCCAAATTATGAACAATTATGCAATTTATGAGCAATCCTTCTCATTTTCATTACATGATAAAAGATCACTTGAATTGGGAAAGCAAATAATTCCAGTGTCCAGATGTCCAGAGAGCAGCAAAACAAACCTAGCCTAAGCTTAGTTTGTTTTTTGTTTTAAAGGCTGCACAGACTACACACAAAATCGCTTCTGAACTTTACTGATTATAGAATATGGCTACTAATTTGTTACATTTTAGAACAGATCAGTGTGTTCTCTACTGTTTTCAACTTGATTTTGTTATATAAAACCCAAATAATACACGTTACTTTCCTATTCATTTGATTTGCTTTGCTTTCCCATTCTTGGCTAGCACATTCATTTGCTGACACTTTAACTACTAACACATTAACAGTTTTAGCCTGTTGACATGTGAGCTTTGAAACTGCTTAGGAGGATTCTAAGATGGCACTGAGGTTCCTGAGTAGCATCTAACACGATTTGTGAGATATATGAATTGCCCTCAGGGTAATAATGCTAAAAAAGATCCTGAGATAGCTTGGGAATCAGGTTGGCAATAGCTTTGCAATACGTAGCAGATTTTGATTGTCACTTGTATGGATATACAGCATTATTCACAGCATAATGTGATTTTCTTAGTTTGCATGGTAGTGAAATCCGTGCAGAAATGTTTTAGGTATCTACAGCTAGGAACTGTCAATGGGATTTTTTTCAGTAGAATTTATCAGAAGTTTCATTTAATTGTTGACAATTATGCATGCACTCAATTTATGACTAGATGTAGACAACATCTGTTAGTTCAGCAACTTCATAACTGAACAGTGTTGGAAGACATAAATTGCTCATAAATACGAAGTAAAGAAATTAAAAATCCAGGCTTGAATAAAAACAGATGAAGTAAGAATGCTGTCTGATTATTTTTTACCTAAAATGGAGGAATTACCAAATTATGTCATCCCAGGGTTCCATCCCTGTCAGTCTCCTGGCCTCAGTAATGGCTGGTGGTGAATGCATGTTTAGCGGGTATTGAATGAGACTGACAATATGATCTTTCTCTAGATATGTTCCCTCAGCTCCTTGATACTAACAATGTAGGAGTTTCTTGAGATGGACATTATACTAAAACCATAACTTGAACATAGTCTCAATGGATATTTTTTTCCTGTATCTGTCTGTTCTTTGGAAAAATCATTCATGGTTTTGATTGTGCTATAAGTATTATTCTTTTGTTTGTATTAAGCCACTTCTTGGGTTTTTTTTTGTTTTTTTTTTTTAAGCCTACCACCTGATAGGTTCACTGAGTAACACTTTACTCAGTTTCATCAGCCCTTCAAGATTTCCTTATATCTTGGACAAACATTTCTTCCCTCTTCTCCTCCAGGCTAAAAAGCTCCATTCTATTTTGCCTGGTTTTGATAAGAAAGCATGCTGTACATACAGTCTTCTTATGACTCACTCTATGTCCTTTCTGGTTCTATATAGTTTTTGAGGAGTGGCTACATAGCATTTGAGACAGTATGGACAGCTACACATTCATACAGTAGCACACTGTAGTTTTGTTTTGTCCTCATATGCTTTCTCAATACTTTTTCTAGGCTTGCTTTTTTGCTACTTGACAGTGACCATCAGTGTTTCAACAGAAAAACAGGCAATGACTAGGTGATGCTTTTCCTGAATGGAAATTGCTCATGTAAGTTTATGTTAGAGGTAGGGGAAGAAAAGGGAGAGTTTCTTTCATTTTGTTTTGCTTTTCCACACATATTTCCTCTGCATTTACTGATACTGAATTCCATTTACCATTTTACTACTAGTTATTTTGTCTGAGATTGTTCTCTAACTGTTAGGAATCAGTTTTACCTTTGACTATTCTGACTAATTTTGCATCACCAAAGTCTTTGTCATATCTTTGTTTACACATCTATTTCCTTGTGAGCATATATTAAGCTTTTTTTGTTTCCATTCAGTCCTAGAGTAGCCCACCTCCTGAGGCTGCTTTTCTTTCTACTAGTTGCTATTTTTTTTCTGGGAACTATCTCTGCCTTCCTCTGTCTAATTTTTTTACTGTATATTTTATTTAATATACATAATATTTTATTAGTTTAAAGATGCATTTGTCCAGGCCATGTACTTGATGCTATTCTTAACACTGTAATAGGACTTATGAGAAATTGCAGTTCGTATTTGTTAAATGACATTCTTTTATCTCATGACACTTAATTTGCAATTATTTGACTGAATTATTTTATGTAAGGCAAAAAGGTTTAGTTTGTATTTCAAATTTAGCAACACTATTCAGAAACTAAATGCTTAAAATAATTACTACTGTGTTAAAGAGAGACCTGTGTGATCAATAATCAACAATTTTACGTAAACAAGGGGCTTCTTCATATAAAGATTTACTAAAATGCTGTGCTTCTATAACATGCTTTCTCTATAAATGTTTTCTCATTGTGTTCCAGAAAGGTAGGAAAACCACGATCTGGAATTTTTTGTTTCTCTAACACTTTTAAGCACATTCTATTTTATGTAATATTTATATAATTCTGCTGGAGAAACAAAGAAAACATACTCTGTGTTTTAAAAGAACTCTTTTAGGTTATATCTTCTTATACTTCCATTTACATTAAGATTTTGCAAATCACCTTATTGTGTCAAGAATAAATTTGTTGCTAGAACCTCTTTCCACTTTTACTTATTTTGCTCTTCAGCTATTTTGCATATTTATTAGCTTCTTATCAGAGATACTTTGAATATAATTTCAAAAAGGAAAATAAATATTTTCCTACTTTTTTTATCATGATAGATGTAAAGAAACACATTTTCTGCATGGTGTACAGGGAGTTAGGCATGCAATTTCCATTAATAATGAATCATGCAGAAAATTTACCCTTGAGAGGTACATGCATAGGCTTCACAAACATTAATCATTAGTTGTCCAGTATTCTTAAACTACTTTCTTATCCAAAAATTATAAGATACAAGAATTTCATTTCACATTTAAATGGCTGGAACTTATACAATTCATCGTATATGAAGAAATTATTTATAAAATCAGGAAGGCTGTCTCCTCTATGATATTCACAGTAGAGTTTAGTGGACAAACAGATCCTACCAATCCTGTTACATATTCAGGATAAAGGCAATTGTTTTTAGCTGAAGAAAGGTCTTGTTGTTTATCAGGGAGCCTGTAAAACTGAGATCTGTCATTTCTTAGATATACTAGTTCTCTCAGAAATTTGCTAGAATGACACAACTTGGTATGCCTGAGCGCAGAGATGCCTGTTTCCTTTTTATCTACCAATCCATTGTTCTGTGTAATTAGTCAACATCTGTAAATATCTGCATATGTATTTTCCAGCCTAAGAAGAATTTATTACTTCAGTAGGATGCACAGCAATGATATCGAGACTACATGATAAAATTTGAAGGATTAGGGCCTTTGGTTTTCAGTAGACTGCCAAAGTCCTCGTGAAAAACCTGTGACCTTTGCAAGTAATAAGTTTGCTGGAAAATGCTCTTTTCTTTTGGTAACTCACATTTATAGATGTCCCTTTACTGGGCTCGAATTAAAAGAAAATGTAAGGAACTTTTTTTTTTTTTTGAATGAAACATTCTCAAAACAGTTTGAAGACCTAATTCCATCAAGTAATACATACTATTATTATTTTTTAAGTCTGCAGACTGCTTGAAGCAAAGCTAGTGTTTGCAGTGTCTGATGAAAAGGAAGCTAGAACAATCTGAAATTAGTTTATAAAGCCATTCTTACTCTCTTTTTAGTCTTGTTCTCTTTCCGTGTGTTAAAGAAAGATGAATGTGAATAACCTTATCTTTCAACTGTATTACAAAGTGAGCTTTCATTGCATTTTGAGTAGACTTGCATTAAACTTCTGTTCTGGCAGTCATGAAACTCGAGGATTTTTGAAAAAGCTTATAACTAGTATTGATATAGCTTGCTTTAATTATAGAATAAGTGTGAAGATTCAGTTTTATAACTTTCTGTGATGGTACAACATGTGATATCCTAGTCATGAACTCTGGATTCTGTATTAGATCTCAAGACTTAATTGACTGATCCATTGAAGCAGAATGAAGAGACAGCTTTTTTTTTGGAATGTTTGACAAAATTGGCAGAAGAATTTGAAAAGAAACAGATTTTTGCAACTCTAATTTATTTGGTGAAAAAAAAAAAAAAGGCTTTAAACTTTCCCAGGTGGGAAGGGCCCAACAATTTCCATGTCTCCTTGATTATTAGGGATATCACTCCTTCTTAAAAGCTACCACCATTCACATTATCTTTTATTCTCTGGAATTTAGATTTAAGGATAAAAAACCAAAATTTATAGAAAATACTCAGTGTTTTTGAGTGCATCTTGTTCTGAAAATGCTTTTGCTTTCTGTCCAACTTGGACTGATTTTGTTGAAATTGCTTGAGTGAGCTAGCATAGCAGTACACAGCCGCTTACAGAAAACTTACTTTCTGGCTAACTTCTTTCCTCAAACAACAAGAGCAAGCATATATTTGGGGTTAGTAATGCCACATAAGCTACTAAATTTGAGTTGGCTGTCAAGGATCACCAGATAGCATGATTCTCAATTGCTCTGAAATTTATTCAGGTAAAATAACACAATAATATTCTTTCTATGATAGCAGACTAGTTCCAATACTGTGCTTCCCATTTCAGTGAATTACGGAATACCACTACACATGTTCCAATAGTGAATAGAAGGAAGAACGGGCAAATAACATTTTGCAGTTTAACTGCATAAAGTCTTATCACATTTTTAACAGATGGTTCTCATTGTGTTACTGTGCATTGCTAAAAAGATGGTGTATACCCTCAGCACAGCTAAATTCCAGTATTGCATGAAATACAATGGTGTATTCACTACGTAGGTGTTGATATATAAAGACATTACCTGCCTGGAAGGTGCATCATATGACAAATCAGCATCAACAGTTCCTCTTATAACATCATAACTCTTGGTATTAAATACTAGTACATTTTTTTGAGATGCTAGCAAGACTCCCAGCATCCATTCATGGCCTAAAGAGCAGATAGTGAATAACAGGGGCAGCTGTGCTTGTGTTAGTGCTCTCACGGAGGTTACAGGTGTTTAAAGTTTCCCATAGGCAGGAGCTTTAACTTGTGTTATGATTTCAAGAAAGGAAGCAGGCAAAAGTAGACCAAAAGGCTACCTACCTTCCTGTAAAAACAAAGAGAGTATCTCGTTCTGTAATACTGTACTTAGGACTGGGCAAACAAAATTAAGAAACATTATGGGAAACATGGAAAACACAGGAAAAACGAATGTTATGGATACGGAATTTAGAAAGTTGCATTGAATGCTTACTACATACTTTTTAGTTTGTAATAAATGTGTTTTTATACTTTATTTTTAAATATGTCTTTGAATCAGACAATGTAATTAGCTACTCATACTTATCAGTGTGTTTGTGTATGGGGAACCTTAGGAAATGTGCCCTCTCCAGGAAATTGTGGAAACAACCCAAAATCCTCTCCCATTCAAAATGCAGGAGTCTGCTTGTACATATTTCCTGAGCATGCAGTTTCAACCTCCTGTGTTCATTGCTGCCTACCACTAAGGATAATAGGAAGGAGGTGGTAATTCCTTTTTTCCTAACAAACGTGACCATAAGTAAAATAGAGAAAAAAAAAAAAAACAAAAAAACAGCCTTTCCAACAAAATGAAAGGTTTTACATGACTCTTGGTTGAATGTTACTTTATTTTTTTATTCACTTTCCTTTCTCTGTTTACTACAAAGCCAATAGCCTAAACCTTACTCTGAGCACAGACTTGTGACTTCTAGGTGCTTCTTCCCTCAAGCTTTACAGCAGGTTAGTCTTGGCAACATTTTCTACAAAGCTGGCATCTTTGTTGAGAAGCGGTGTGAGGGAAAGTTACATCACCTGTAAACAGCTATACGTATTTTTCAGTGGAACCAAAAATACGTTGTTGTCATGCAGAGAAATCACATCTCTGCTTTCTTTTCAAGGTATAACTGAGGTTAAGTCTTGGGAAGACAGTAATCATTTTCCATTCTTTCCTTTAAAACTGAAACTAGATTTCCTGTATTATATTCTGTTTCAAAAATTGGATAGTGAACTGAGGAGATAAAAAAAAATAATGTCATGGTCAGGGAGAGTTGACAGAAAAATAAAGTCAAAGAGGGATTACATGGGAGTTCAAACACTCTGTAGAAACATCAGGAGAAAAACTGAAGAAGGGGATCATAAGTACTGTTCTTGCTGCTCACGTTGGCTTCATCTCTGTTTTCCTTTTGTATTTTCTTTGAAGAATTTCCTGCTTAGTTTCTGAAACACAGAAACCACTTCCTTAAATGTTCCCTTAATTCCAATCCACTGAATTCAATTGAAAGTAGTGCCTGCAAAGGTACAGAAAACGAGTCCCAAACTTACCGCTAATACTACCGGGGTTTTGTATGTGTAGAGAATCAAGACTAAAATCATTAGTAAGGCTGACTTGAATTTGGAAATTGAGTCTAAAGTGACCTAATTTGTATTAACAATGCCTTGTAAAATTATACTCAGACAGGGAATAAATGTAATTGCAGGACTAGGTATTTTTCAGATTACTGAGCCACTTAAACAAAAAATACCATCTTTATGAAAGAATTTGAAGTCCAGTGAAGTCAACAATAGAAGAAAGACCAGAAGACCAAAACATCCACAGGTATATATTTTTTAACATATGTTAAAGTCCTATAATATTCAACTCACATTAGGTGTAAAACTGAATTCAGAATAGTTAGTAGTTGTTTTGTGTTTTTATTTTTTTAATTTAAAATATTTCTGTTACAGAAACACTGCTGACTAAGAAGGACTAGCATATTATACTGTATTACAGCATCTTGAGCACACAAAGAAGGTGCTGTCACTGTGTGAGAAGGGCTGCTAAGGATTCATATGAGGGGATAAGGCAGGAACAATGAGAAATAATATGTTCATCTACAGTTGAAAATCTTTTTTTTTTTTTTTTTGATTACTCAATTGTCCCAAATGTGAATTCTCACCTGTTGCCAACTCAGTATTCCTGAGAGAGTAAAGGAGAAGCATAGCTTCAAATAGAGAATAATGAGAAGACAGAATTCATCATTCTAAACTGTCTAGGAAACAGCAAAAATAAATCAGGCAAACCAAACATTGTGGTAACTGTTTTATGGTATTATGTTTCTTAACAGCTATTATTAACTGAATGACTATTCCTATTTACAGTAGGATACCTGGGCAATTTGGATTCAGAATGAGAGATGTTTCTTACAAAAGATTTCAATATATACTGCTGAGAAGTAGCTTCTAATTTAAGGAATAACTTATTGCAGAAACATAGGTTTTTTTGTGCTTTTATTTCTTCCTTATTTATTTTCCTGGAAGATTCCCCCCCCCCCTCAGTTTAGAGTTATTAAAAACTAGTGAATGGATCTTATCTTCAGCTTGGGATTTTAGCTGCCAGGGTAGCTGAAATCCCAAGACATGCTGACATCCTGATCAGAGCTGAAGTGCCTCCATGGGGGCCTTTGCTCAAAGGTTTGCAATTACTAATGCATATTCTGGTGAACAAATATACCTGTGGTGACATTTATAAGCAGAATCTGTATGATACAAAAAATATCCAACTAAGTTAATAGTACAACTGACAGAACTTGAGTAGTAGTTTTAATCATATGTATCTTTGATTTCGTTAGGCTTAAATCTTGAAGGATTTACCATTCTGTAACATTGTTTGAAGTATAATTCTAGGTAATACCTGAAATGTTTCTTTTTTACATTGCATATATACTAGCTGCTCATGCATCAGGCATGCTGTACAGTCTACTGGTAGGTTTTGTGTGCATTTGTAGACCATTACCTTCAACTTTCAGCATAATATACAGATAACATAATCCTTCTCTTGCTGCACTATCATCATATTCCAGAGAACCATCTATAGAGGAAAAGAATCAAACATTAAGTATGATTTGTACTAAGCCTACTATTAATCTACTTATTTTCTTTCAGTCTTGAAAAACAGCCATACCTCTGGAATCACTTTTCTCTCTTAGTTTTGTTTCTTTTGGATTTAGACTGTCATTCACTCTGCTGTTCAGCCTCAGTAACAACGGTTCTTGCTGAATTGGTTGGTTTGGTGTTATCCTTCTCCGCACAAGGATTTTTTTGGTCTCTGATTTCCTCTAGTTTCCAGGTCCTACTCATGGTACTCCAAAAAGTTTTCATTTTCTGGGTATGTTCTCCAACCTAGACTTTTCAAACAAGTGAGATTCCTCTGTCTCTCCTAGTTTTATATGTGAAAAATAAAATGCAGGAGAAGAGAAATGTTCCTTAATAAAGTCATTTTTAATCACAATTCACTGTTAAGTGTTGGTGTGTCAACAGAAAAGACCAGCAACAGCAAGACTGTTTGTTCAAGTACAGATTAGTATCACTAAAATAAATTCAAATTTTGAGCTAGTGACTAGAATACCGAAACTCAAGCAGTTGATGGTGAGTAGATGTACTCTGGATACAGAGCACCATGCATTTTAACAAAGGTGGAGCAGTAGATGGAGATTTAACTGATGATGAAATTGGCTCTACTCTCTGTTGCAGCAGACAAGTGATAACTTACGACTGTCAAAAGCTGAAATTATAACTGAAGATGTGTGTTAATGATTTAAGACAAGCATGTTTAAGAAGTCATAAACACTTGTTAGAAGCTGAAAAGTCATAAAAATTTATCAATTTACAAATTTCACTAAGAAAATTCAGGAAGGAACATCACCTGAAAAGAGCTTTACTTGCTTTGAATTGACTTGATCATTAAAAAAATCTGAGAAGACCAAACATTTGTATTTTTAATCCAAATATTATTTCCACTTCATTATATAGCTTTATGTATGAGCAATTCAACAGAAGGAGAGATAACTGTCTAAATATATTAAAAGAAAATGTTAATTTTTAAATATAAAGAAAATGTAACAAACCCTGAATTGCTCCTGGGAGTTATCACAGGAATATAGAACTCAAAATGACTTCAAGATATTATCTTAGTCTATTAGATGAAAAAAAATTAACTGTATTGAACCTTTACCTATGTTTTTTTTTTTTTTTCCAAGTTATGAACTAGTTCTGGTATTCCAATATTTATACTTAGAAAATATTCCTCCCAAGTCCAACATGCATCTTTTCAGCAACTGAAAATGATTTCTTCTTTATCTTCCTCAGTTTTCTTGAATATGATTGATTATGATCCTGGAAATAGTAGCACTTCTTTCTTTGAAATCAAATCCCCCTCTACACAAACGTTTTTTTTCAGTCTTTCTTCACAGGCACATATTTATAAACTTACCTTGGATATGTTCAGTATTGAAAGCATATGCTATAATCACAGAACTTTAGGGATTAGAAGGGACCTCTGGAGGGACCTCTAGTCCACCCACTCTGCCCAAGCAATAATCCCCATGCCTCTGTAATTGTTTTAAATCTATGCAATAGATTTAAATTTTTAAATTGCATAGATTTAATCTATTGCAAAAACTAAAATTGATTTTTGTAGTTACTGTGATAAACATGGGAAATGAATGATTAATTGAAGGGATTTTGCAAATTAAAAAAGGTTTAAGAATCACATTAATCTTTATTTTTAATTTAGGAAGTTCTAGGGTTAAATTTGAAATATGCTTGAAATGAAAACTCTGAAAAGTTGATTATATAACTTACATTATTATTGACTAATCACTGTATTAATTACAGAACATCTGAACTCCAAAGGCTGCTAATTTTCTGTCTTTTGCAATATTTTGAACTTCTAGGAATTCGGGAAACAAGATTGTAACAGTCTTTTGTACAGGAGGATCCTACCAAATCTAACTGTTTTGAAGTCATTGGTATAAATGTGAATAATTGAAATTAATAATTCTGCATTCAGTGTTTTTATTTTACACAACATACAAGGTAATGATAATGAAAAGTAGGAAGGACATAGTGGGAGAGAGAATGAGATTTACCAAACCTCGGGAAACACAAACTACTTAAGCTCAAGGTATTTTTCATTAATTGAATATTGATGCTGTGGCACCTGTCAAGTCTTGTGGTACAAAGCCATTTCACTAGGCATTCTTACTCTCTCTTAGAACACTTGACAAATTATGGGTTTGCAGGAAAATCTATTGATTACTTTTCCTTTGATCTGGCCTCATATCTGCTACTTCTTTCTTAAAATGTTTCTGAAGTATGTGATTCCCTCTTGATTTTTTATGAGTGCACATTCAGCCGTACATTGCAAATACATGTTTCAGGCAGTGCTGTGATTTTTTTGTTTTATTGCTGATGTGAATTTATACTTTGGGATTTTGTCAGTTATAACATCCACTCTGTGCAGTCCTTCTAGTATCTCATGTTCTTTCTTCTGGAAAAGTCAAAAATTCCCCTTCTTCTGGAGATAAGATGCAAAGAGTATTTACAATAAGCAGCTATTGCCAACTGACATACAGCAAATTGTCAACTTGCTTCTCTAACCCAGTTTCCTTTACCAGCACATCACTTGGTCAGCTTATACCATGAATATAGTAACCTTGGAGTCCTATCATACAGCCTTTAGTGGCTGTAGTATTCCTACATTATTATCTTATTAAGATATTCGAATATATCTGTTCATTTGTTTTCCTTTATTTTGCTTCACTACCTCTATCAAAGAGATGATTGACTTGAGCCATTCAGCTTTTTGCTCTTCTGATTAGCAGAGTGCATATGAAACTCTTCTTTGGTCCTTTTGGATAGGAGAAGGTGGCTGCTGTTTGTTTCACACTGATCTGTAAGGCAATCTATTCACTCATCATATCTGCATGTCTATTTGGTAGAGCTCATGATTGCGTCCCTTCACCAGAAAAACTACAACTTGTCTGCTTCTGTAACTTTTTGATACTTGGGTCCAAAGGGGGATTTGCACGAGGCACTGTTTCACAGACTAGTAGACTTTTTATTCCTACAGTGATGGAATTTGTATTATGCATTTCTTCACCACAGTCTGTGGCTACTGTGCATGTAATGGCAAGCCCTGCTGACCCTTGGACTAGCCAAAACTCTTGCCAATCTTCATCTGTATTCCCTTAAAGGAAAGGTATTGAATTGTACACCTGTGTCTATTTAGAATATCTGGAGCAGTTTTATGGTGAATTTTAGGTCATACACTGAATCCTTTTTTTCTCCTGTATTCTTGATAGAAATAATTCTGTAAATTGATTACTTCGCACCTTTTTCCAGAAATGGGTCATACTCACACTGCTGCATCATTGAGTATACCATCAGCAGCTATTTCATGGTGTAGCTTGAGTTTTAGATTTTCCATGTACTGAGATTTGGTTGATGAGAGCTTCACTGTTCTATGGATCATACCTTCTCTTTGGGGCAATAATGTGTGTTCTCAGTGCTGCCCATCCTTCTGGCAGTGCCTCTACCATGGTCTTTCAACTTCACAGCTGCCTAGAAGGATGTCAGTCTTCATAGTTGTCTGTCTGTTGGGACTGGATTATATTTCTTGCCAAATTTTTTTCCCAGTATTTTTTTTCTGCAGCGTTTGCTTATTCATATTTTTTTTGCACTACCTTTTTATTTCCAAGTAGGAACATGTTTTTGTGCAATTCTATAGATATTCATTGTCCAATCACTTGTTAATTATCATTTATTAATCAATGATAATTAAGCAGGTTATAACATGCCTTTAAATATTAATCATTAATATCCTCGAATATTTATTCTTTTAATAATATCTAGTAATTATCTACAGCCTTTACTATGAACTAATATAATTTGTACACTGTTTTCCCTACCTCTTTTTAACTGATTAATGTCAATTTCTTTTCAGGTGAAACACTGATACATTTGCAGTGAAACTGGTTTCCTTTTTCTTTTCATTTTTTTCCCTTCCTTCCCTGTGCTGCTTAACAGATTACATCTATGCTGATTACCCATAGCTCAGCCCCAGTTGCCCAGTTTTCTAAGGCACCCCTCTTTTCAGTATCTGTGGAAGATGAGCTAAGTAGATGCTTGACTTTTGACACAATGTGTTGTTAGCAGTTAGGCTATCAACTTATTTCAAAGCAAATATACTTTCATTCTATATGTTACTTTAGAAAGTACTTCTGCCATCCAGAATTTGTCAGTTTTAACTTGCTGTTTCTTCAGTAATTCATATTTATACTTAAAATTAGTAATAACATAGTGCCATTATTTTCTCTTTTCTATCCTGCTGTTTTTTAAGACATCTCTTACCTATAGCAGAGTATGTTATAACTTTTCTTTTAAATTGTATGACCTTCATGTTATAACATCAGGCCTCGATGATTCACAATCACTTCTTATATTTAAAACGATAGACTTGATACTGCTGTACACCTTCTTGGAACTGTTGAGGCTCTTGGCACACGGCTAGGTCTAGTGAGGATACACTGACATGTCTGCTTTAGGGAAAACATTCGTTCTTCCAACACTTCGTCAAATTCTCTAGCTATTGTGCTATAGATAGAACAATTTAATTTCTTCCTGTGGCTTTTTTGTCTCTTGCAGCTCCTTGAAGCTTGTACCCCTGTTGACAGAACTTCTGCAGCACCTTGTTTCCCTTCCTGTAACTTTCTCATCTTCCTTTCTTCCTTACTGACACTCTAGGAGAAGTTGGTGCATAGGTTTTGCACTGAATCCCCCTATATTTCTTTTTGTCTGTTCGGCTTGGGTGATTTATGTCTGATGCTGTTCTCTTTCTACTCCTGCTGTCATCATCTGCCTTAATAGCATGGTTTTGACGATGGATGCTATTATTAATCTCATATGCTTGCATAGTATGGAACCATTATCATCTCTGTGGAAGAAAAGAAACTGAGTGAGTCAAGCATATGGGTTTCAAAGGAAGAGGCCTGTGAGTCACAATTCTTTATTCTTCTGTCTTTAACTTCTCAGCCCCCCCATAAGATGTAAACTATCTTATGAAATTTCTCTGCTGCATTTCCAATTGATTTCTGCAATATGAAACTATTCCTTGAATAGTTCAAGCAGTTGCTTCCAAGATCCCTTTTGTTAAAAATCAGGCTCTAAATCTTAATCTATGTTATTTACTAGTATTTAGAGATAACAGCCCTAAATAATTTATCACTTGTCCTGTGGCCAGCTTCTCACATGGTTTCTCATTCTGACATTCCTTCAGAATGAGTTTCCTCAGCTGGAATACATATTTTGTTTCTGAAACTATGTCAATATAGTATATATATGTCAATATAGTATATATTTTATATTAAATCTGGGGGAAAAATGAGTGCTGTTCCTGAACAACAACAACAAAAAAAACAACATAGCTTTGTATTACTATTAGCGTAATTCCTATGATATAAGTAGATTTAGTTCTAGTTCTGTATTACTAAGGTCCTATATAAAAATATTGTAAGTGACAATGTCCATTAAAGAACATATTAGCAGGAATTTCTTTACCAGTTATGAAGTTTTCTCAGATCCAATGCAAATGAAAATCTGTCTTAATTGTCAATGTTAAGCCTGCAGTAATAAGCTTAAACATAATATAACCAACTGAACATCATGAACTGAGGTATTTAAAACCTGCCTGGACACTTTCCTGTGTAACCTACTACAGACATCTGCTTTAGCTGGGGGCTGGACTAGATGATGTCCAGAGGTCCCTTCCAGCTCCCATGATTCTGTGATTCTGTGTCATTCTGTAAACTTTAAGGTCCCTCCCAACCCCAGCTATTTTATGACTGTATGATCCTAGATCCAGCTAGACGTGGTAGACAGGAGTTGGAGGGGCAAGGAGGAGGTTACCCAGCAGACAAACTACCTCCGAGGTGGTAGTCAGTCTGAAAAAAGGCCTAGAGAGAAGGATACTTATGATGCAGTTCATCTCAGGTCCAGGCCATTAGCTCCAGCATGAAATGCAGCTCCTGGAGGAGTTGGATGGATAACAATGCATGGTTAAGTGGTCAGGACCACTAAGAATTATTAGTGAGGGCTCAGAAATAGTCCTACATTTACATTGTTCATCATTTTACTATGAATGTAGCAGTAAAATATCTTGTTGCTCTAAATGTCCCTTAGCAATCTGCAGCTATGAATTTTGGATTTTCCAACACCACTGTTTGTATTTTGTCCCTATTTCTGGCTCCTGTACAGTGCCTTTTTTTCATTGGACCTCTGTCTTGAGTTCTGTGTTTAGTCATACTGTGTCTTATGATATGTCTGCTTGTTTCCTGAGTATTGGGATTGATTGCTTTTGTACTTGGAGGATGTTGTTTTTAAAATTTTTTCTGAGCTCCTCTGCCCTTCATGGCTATCTTCCATAGGATCCTACCCTAGCAATTTTCTTAATAATGTAGCAGATACCACAAACTGTCCGGTTTCCTTGTTTTGCACTTTGCCTTGTGTGTAATTTCTTATTTGCTTGCTGTTTATCACTTTTTTGTGTCTTTTGATTCTGAGTAAAAAATACAAGAATGTTTTACCACAAAAAAACATGACTCTTACTTGCTGGGTGGGAAGCAACAATTAGGTAAGTATTCTCACCAGAAACCAGAATTGTCTAAGGCATTTTATTAGCTTATTTTTAATCCTCTTGAAGAGAGATTTGTTAATATGAGGTTCCATGGTGTTGTCTTATTTCCCTCTCAATGGTTTCATATCGCAGTGGAAGCAAGACCCTATTTTTCTCAAGGAATAGCACACACGCCTCCATCCAGCTTGTCTGCACATAATTTCTAGCATCAGAAACCTAAAGCTTAGCACTTCTGCTATAATAATGCTATAGAACAGAAAGCAGAGAATAAAAACCATTTTCAGTCCAAAACCATTGTTTTTTCCTGAAATCAGCTTTGCCAATGTAAATAATGACTTGGCAAAATAGGGGAATTCCATGAGCCTGCACCTCATTATTATGTATTGAACAGATGTAAAAAGTTCACAGTGACTCAATTTGCTATGGTTTATTTCTAAATATGGTTTATTTCTAGATAGGTTTTGGTTTGTTTTTTTTGTAGATGAACCCAAGAAACAACAAATTGTTCCTGGACCCGATGACTATCCAGGGGAATGGAACAGGTGAAAAGGAATCTGTTACCACCTGTGTGTATGACACCACTTCAGGCTCTTCTTTTCTCTTTTTACCTTTTGATGTTATGGTCAGTTTGATACATAGGGAAGAGCTTTCTAAAATACCAGAGTATGACAGAGTAAGTACATCACCATAAGAACACTGGGAACTCTTGTAGAAATTGGGAAGACTCAGTGTGTTGTCCCACAAGAAAATATCATTCCATACCAACTCCAGTGCAGGCCAATGTCGCAATCTGGCCCTACTTCTAATTCTGAAGAAGTTTCTATTCCTTCTGAGACTTACACCTTGCATACATGTATTCTGTGCTCTGCTGGACTCAGATTTAGGGTCTGTGAGTGATCTTCTGCCACCACAAGTCATTATATATTTTGTAAAACACAGTAGAACTGATAAAAGGGAAAGGGCATCCAGGTGAATTGCCAGAAGCAACCCTCAGGTTTCATGAGCCTCCTGAAAACAAGATAGGGATGAGAAAATATCTTTCTCCTTTGATGGTAGTGCAATAATGTAAGTACATGAAACTCCTAAAATTCTGTATCTTCAACATTCATATCTTTTGTTTAAAGCTAGCTTTTAATTAGGTGAATATTATGGGGAGTCTATTAAATAAAGAGTATAATCCTTGCTAAAATCCTCAGTTACCTTCCTTACCTGAGCAACAAACTGTTTACACACAAAAAACTTTCAGGTAGAGTAAGGCACTGTGTTAAGTGAAAATCTAAACCTTTAGATAAACTTAAAAATGTATACAAATGTTCGTTCCAGCTACGTTCCTAAACAGATTTTTCAGGGCAAGAATACCAGTTTAAGTCATAGGTAGAATATCAGATACACAGAGGAGAAAAGTTTTGAACTTGACTCTATAATTAAATTGGAAAAACAAACAAACTGCAATTAAAAAATCAGACAATACTGTATATACAGCAGGGAAGAAGAGCTCTGTAACACAAAGAATTTTTCAGATGTTCATTCTTCAAGAGGAATCTTGTGTGATATTTTTAATATGCTGACATATCAGATTTTTTAATAATTTTGCTTATGTCATCAAAAGATTATTTGTCACTTTTCCATTTTACTCTTAAGCAGTACTTTAGCGGGATGACTCCAGTTCTATTTTGCAGGTTGTTATGTAAATGGGAAATATTTGCTCAGGTAAGCAATGCTTTTTGATTTAAATGGAAATAGCTTCCTTGGATAAATGACTGCATGGTTAGACCAATTGTTCCTCCATTTTCTTAGTCTTATTCTGTCAGCAAATTGTCAAACGTATGTCAGTTCACTTGAAGATAACTACAAAAGGAAAAAAAAAACAATCTTCAAGCCTGCTGACACAGCTTTTATCTGGTAAGCCATTCCCTGATTCAGTGGGATTTCCAGATATATGAAAATTCCATATCAAATTAAATGCTTTGGGTTGAGGCCTTTACTGAAAAGAAATGAAAAATCTTCTAACTCTTTAGTAAAGACTTAGTGTGTGAATGGCTTTCTTTTTCCTTATCTGATCTGTGCATCTTGAATTTAAACTATTTTCAGGCCTCTCTCCTCTCTATTTTCTCAGAATTCCTAGATCATTTAAAGTCTGAAATTTAGCACAAAGATAATGCTGTCTAGCCTAGAGATGTTCAGTGATAAGCTAAAACTTTTTGTGGAGCAGGTTTTTTGGAAATGTAATGTAAGACTTCTGCAAGGCCCAAAAAATAGCTTGGTATCTGAATCATCAATTCTCTATTGTACCTTGGAAAACTGTAATTTGTTAAGATTTTTTATGGGATAAAACACTAGAATTTCAACCAGACAACTTCTCAAGATGTAGATTTTTAGATGCACCTTAAAAAAATTCCTCCTGGGCTGCAGAAAGTAGTCGGTGTTCCAAGACCTTTCATCCTGCTATCATTTAGTGTCTTGAGAGTGTTTTTATACTTCCACATGTTATTTATCCCACTATCTTCTCTGATTTGGGTGTACAAAGTTGAAATGGAAAGCATTTGCAAACATGATTTCATGTCAGCTAAAAGTCTAAAGAGAAGATTTTATCATATCACATTGAGATAGTCAAGCAAATTGGAAGAATGACTAAGCAAGAAGCATTTTCCATATCAATCATACTTTTATTTTGAAATATTCCTTTTCTGTTAATGTCAATACACTAGATGAGAAGCCTAAAAAAATCAGTTATTAATTAAAAGATGGAAAAAATGTAATATTTATCTGATTCTTACTGTATTTGAAAAATTACAGACAAAATGAATCTTTGTAGATTATCTTGAAATTTATTTTCAATGAAGGGCTACGTTAATAATAATAATACAAATGGACAGTTGCATCAGTAAATTTATTTCTATGTTTTAAACTTTATTTTTTTCATGAAAGAAGATGTTTTTTATGAAAGTAGATGTTTCTCTTTACAAGACCTGATCTGATTGTTCTATTGAAAGGCACAAGACTAACAACTATGGAAAACATAATTTTCTAATTAGTAGATGGAACTCCAGTAATTACTTTTTTTTTTTTTCCACACAATTCTATAACTGAGTGTCAGCTCTGGTCTGTAATACTCATCTGTATCTCAAGAACTATGGTTTATCTATGTAAAACTGTAACGTTTTAATCAACTTGCACACTCAGTAGTAAAGCCAAAGTAATGAATATCTCTAAAGACAAACTGCCCTGCAGTCTTTGGCTTCAATGAAGAGACAGTTTGGTCATATGTTTTGCCAGCGTGGAAATCCATTTACAAAGATTTAACATGAGTCAGAAAACAGGCATTGGAAGACTGATACAATTAGAGCTGTTTTCATTTAAGTTTGAGTTAGCTTATTTGAAATGCCATAATAGCATAAAATCAATAGGATATGTGTTTGTTTGTTTTTTTTTTAAATACCTTCCCACAAGGAAGGATGTGTTAACCTCCAAAGACTATTTCATATGTTTCAAGTGGTTTGGATGCATGTGTGGTTATTGATGCATGTTCATTACAGGCATAAGTTTTGTTGTTTATCCTTACCATTTCATTAACCAAATTCTTCCTCATTTTGAATGTAATATGCATAGTTATCTTTCTATTTCCATGGCTATGGATTCTACCTTCATTTAATTCACACGGAATTTACAAAGAAATCTCAAATTCCAAATTAAGGAAGGGGTGGTTTAACAATGCTTGTTTATATGCAGGCAGAAATACCTTATCTGTGATTTTTTCATAATGTTGTTTGTAAGCTCTGAAGATACTAATGCTAATTTCATCTTTGTTTTACTCCTGGATAATCTGTTCTGTGGCTTTGTGCATTACAGACATACAATGTTCAGAGGGTTTTTTCCTTAGTGAAGGCTGTTGTTTAGTCTTACTATCACTAAAGCTTGTTATCATTTATCCTGTTCATTCAGCTGCAAGGTTCAATCCCTGTCCATCATGTTTTCTAATGCTTCAAGTCTTCACTTGCCTGCAACTGTTATAACATAACCTCTTGTTTTTATTTAGTAGCATAAGCAGTTTTTAGCTTAGTAAGATGATAGCTGATCATGTGTTTGTGAGCATTTGTAGCTTACCTTGTCTTATGTTGTAGTGTTTAATATCTAGATGATTGAAAAATAAAAGAAGTACAAGGGGAAAGAAAAAAAGGGAAAAAAAATGAATATAACAGAAGAAAAATAAAGACATTTCAAGCCATGTTTTCTAAGAAGTTTCCCTTACTAGAAAGTGAAGTAAAATGGAGCTTGTTTATGATTTGGCTTGATCATCCGTACAATGGGATAGAGAAGAGAAAACATACTGCTGTTAAAAGTCACTGTTTTGTCCTATTGACAATATTCCTCTTTTTCCAAATGTAGTAAATGTTTCCTTTCACATGAACTGTACTGGCTGTGCTCCCGTTAATGCAGCCTATGGTGCTGTAGGCCTGTTTGCTGTCAGAGCATGTTAGCAGCAATGATCATGTTGAGCTTGTTGCCTTCCAAGATCTGAAAGTCTTTTTTAATCCTTTATTATCTTTAGAGGTACCATGATTTGGTGTAAATTCTGTCCAGGAGATTTAAAAGCAAAACAAAATAAAACCAACTGACCACCCAAAAACAACAACAACAACAAAAGCATAAGGCTGTACTATGAGGAGGAACTTGTACAAAATAAACAGAGATCAGTATGTGTTCCTGTACATCCAATGAGCCTTATTTCCTATACTGATTTTTCTGGAGACATTTCGTTATTTGACAGAGAAGACAAAAGGCAGCTATTATTATCCTCAGAGAATGATGATTTTTCTATCTGTTTGAATGAATAGTTGGACCACGTTCATGTAGTTTCTATGAATTTTGTATTCGTTAGGAAATCTTATTTGTGCTGTATTCTTGGATAAGACAGAAACAGGTCACTAAAAAGAAAAATCTTAAGTTAAAATAATCTGTATTGGTAGAAAGAAGAGGAGATATAAGCAGAATAGAAAGTCCGGCCACTCTGTTCTTATATGTTCTTATGGATCCAAAGTTTAAAAAATGAATAATAAATGAAAATAAATGAAATAAATGAATAACAAATGAAAAATGCACAGTGAAAATTTATTTAAAAGAACAAGTAGATAAACAAAAAATTACCTGCCTGTAATAAATAAAACAAGCAAGCAATCCTTAGTATCAACAGGTTTATTTTCTGGAAAACAGACTGTTCTTTGTGGAAAGAGTACTTGATTTCCAGAATTTCTGAAGGGCAATATTCAAATCATAGGATATCTTGTACTTACTTTTTTTTTTTTAAATATATTTTCATATGACTTTCATGTTAATATGTAATAAATGCCCAAGTTCAGAAATCAGTTCCCTGCTTTCCTCTAATCTCTCAGAAACATGACAGCACATATCTATTCCACATCACAGCGCTGAAAAAAATGACAACCAACATCCTTCCCACAAGAGACAAATTGTAAATAGAACTGGAGCTTACTCTGAAACTGCTTGGAAGAGCAAAGCTGGCAGAGAAGTGAGTATGAATTTGCAGGACTTTGACCTTGAGGCAACACTCTAGAGCGGCATAAACAGTGAAATGTAGGTGGCCAGAAAAAAAGTCATTATAAGAACTGGTGTGGCCTTGAAGAAAGTATGATGTCTGATTTTTTCTATGAAGTGTTTGAAACACTTTCTTTAATAACACACGAAGAAACAAAGTCTAAATAATATCCATGTAGGCTTTTTATTGAACAATGCCAGGTTTTTCTATAATCTTTCATTTTATATTTCAGTTCTAGTTTATTTTCCTGTTTCTTTATTCTTATGATAAACATTTTATGTTGCTTTCATTAACTATTTAACAGTTGTCTTGAAAAACACTTTACAGTTTCCACATAAAGAACCAAAATCAGTAAGAACTGGCTTCTCATCATCCTGGTAGGTAATTCAGCAAGAAAAAAAGTAATGCCACATATGCCTTTTCCTTATTCACAGTTTCAAAACATTAAGATACACAGAACAATTCAAGACAGTACCCATGCAAAAATACTTATCTTGAAATGACCACTGTTCTTCATAAATCAAAATTCATAGCTTAACTCTATCATTGCTCATTTGTTTACTTTCCCTTAAAATAGAGGCCATCTGCTGATGAATTACATACTGGATAGAAAGACCAGAGATAAATACGATTTGTACTGGAAGTATTTATTTGACATGGAAGCATATACATGAAGGGCCAAAAGAAAAGACATCTGTCTTTCTGTCCATCCATCCATACTCTGCTTCCCCTTCTGCCCCTCTCCCAAAATGCTTAATCTTTTTTTAAGTTTGGTACCCTGTCTGAAGGGCACAACGAGATTTTAACACCTTCTGCAAATCAGATGGCAGCTTCTCAGTTGTAGTCCATGAAAAATATTGTTGCAGATTGATTGTTAACTTCTTTCCTAGAGGATAGTTATATTACACAGTAGGATCTTCTCCCACTTTCACAAACTTGAAGTTAAAAATAAACTGTAGTTTGCACAGTTACTGTATTTTCTCTTAGTATATGTCCAATAGTTGGACTAAAGAACCATTTCACATCACCTTGATTTTTTACCAAAATTTCATTTTTGCTACTGAATGTTTCTGAAGAATATACATTAACCATGTTTCCTCTTCTAAACTACTCTTGTCTTTCAGCATATTTTTACCAACTCTTTTGGAGATAACAGGAAAACAATGTTACACACTTGTCCACTGATCTTTATTTTGCCGTCCTCATTTATGAAAAGATAAAAGTTGGTTTAATTGCCAGTAGCTTTTCTGGTTATTTGTTTAACATAGCCTTTGGCTGTTCAACCATTTACTTTTCTAGCTGAAGGCAGATTGTGGCTTTTTCATCTGCCAGGCAATAATCACTGTTAGCTCATTATGTGCTATATGCTACCTATGGCCAATCTATTGAATTTATTTCTTCATGGAAAAACTCAAATGCTACTGGGCCCTTTAGACTATAAGAAGGGCAAATATGAACAAATCAGTAGCAGCAGGGGCAGTATATTCCATCGGAGTACATTATTTATTGCAATATTTCTTGTAGCTATGATTTGGTCAAAGAGAAGTTTTGAAATACAGCATATGAACGACTTGATAACTGCAACTGTCACTTTACCACCGATAGTTCACTCTGAGTTTTAAAAGAGAAAAAAAAAAGAAAACGTTACTACTATTATTATTAGGCTAGATAATGTTATTTTATTATTTATATTTTATTATGAATTACTAATTTTTAAAGGGTAAGTTTTTCACTTTTTCCCATTATTTTCACCTTAAACCTAAATATCATGGTCAAAATTTTTGTGAAATGTTTTGGAATAGTACTCACATTTCTGTGGAATAAGCAGATGTTTCAAGTAAAACCTCCAGATCCATGTAGTCCAGAGAGGATTTTGTCATCTAGAAGTGCAAAACATCATTAATCAGTTTTTAGTACTAAACTAATAATGAAAGCAACTGAATTTCAGAAGTTGTTAAGAATGTATTGAATACAGATAAGAAGAAGAAGTATGTATTAAAGTTTTTATTCTTTTCTTCACACTGTGAAGAGAAGATGCTTTGTTTTGAAGGAAATGCCTCCAAGATGCTTTAATTTGCTATACTCAGAGGCTGTAAGAGGAATAGTCTAAAAGTAAGTGAACAAAAAGCAAGATAACAGTGATCTACTGAACTGTAGCTAGGCTACTAAGAACCACAGAATCATAGAATGGTTTAGGTTGGAAGGGACCTTTAAGATCTTCTAGTTCCAACCCCCTGCTATGGGCAGGGACACCTCCCTCTAGACCAGGTTGCTCAAAGCCCCGTCCAGCCTGGTCTTGAATGCTCCCAGGGAGGGAGCATTCACAACCTCACTGAGCAGCAACCTGTTCTAGTGTCTCACCACCCTCACAGTAAAGAATTTCTTCCTGATATCTAGTCTAAATCTAACTTCTTCCAGTTTAAAACCATTTCCCCTTGTCCTGTTGCTACATGCTCTTATAAAAAGTCTCTCCCCAGCTTTCCTGTAGGCCCCTTTCAGATACTGAAAGGCTGCTGGCGCAATAATCACTGGAGCTTTCCCTACTTTGGGCTGAAAAGCTCCAGCTCTCTCAGCCTGTCCTCACAGGAGAGGTGCTCCAGCCCTCTGATAATCTTTGTGGCCCTCCTCTGGATCTGCTCCAACAACTCAATGTCCAGAAACCAGCCGAGTCAGCCAGGCATTGTTAAGACATAGTGACTTTCGCTCTGAAACAACACTCTTCTCTTAATGCATTGCTGTAATTGTGCCTATTATTACAAACATTCATTTCAATGGTATTAAGACTGTGTATAACTGGAATTGGACTTGGTACTGAAAAAAAGAAACATATAAGCAAAACATACAAGAAGAATGTCTTGTACCTTTGTTGGGATCTGGTCGGGTATGTAAGATATATATACCTAACAGAGTAAACAAAGATTTCATCGCACAATGAGACCATAAAGCTAAAGCATTTTTCCTTAACATCTTGCAAGTCTGCACTGGGCTTAAATCCTGTAGATAGTATCAGAATAGTAAGAAACCTCAATGTAATATAAGCTTGAAAAACAGAAGACGTTATGCTCTTTCTCTGTATGCTAATGTCATTTTTTAGTGACAGCTACAACAGCATCTTTTTGAGTTTCTTTGCAATCTCTTGTTTACATCTCCTTAGACAATGTTTCATCTTGCAATTGGTACCATTCTGGTCAGTGTTGCGCAGAACAGCGAAAGTCATTCTGGTGAGGAGACACGTGTATTGTAGATGTTCAAAAGGCAGTGAACTGTGAAAACAGGCAAGAGAGCCTAATTGCCAGTATCGTGGATTTACCAACAGTGTTTCTAGTGATATTCACAGAATCACAGAATTGTGGGGGTTGGAAGGGACCTTTGAAGATCACCCAGTACAAACTCTCTGCTGAAGGCGTTCCCTACAGTAGGTTGCACAGGAAAGCATCCAGATGAGTCTTGAATATCTCCACCACTACTTCAGGCAGCTTGTTTCAGGACTCTGTCACTCCTAAAGTAAAGAAGTTCTTCCCTGCATTAGTATGGAACATCCTATGTTCCAGTTTCTGCCCATTGCCCCTTGTTGCTTGCCATTGAAAAGAGTCCTCCCACACTTTAGATGTTTATAAACAGCGGTGAGATCCTCCCTCTTCTCCAGGCTGAACAGTCCCAGGTCTCTCAGCCTTTCTGAGATATTCTCCGGGCTCTTAATCATCTCTGTGGTCCTCCACTGGAGTCTTTCTGGAGAGATCTCCGTCTTTTTTGAGCTGGGAAGCCCAGAAATGAACACAATGTCACGTCCCTAAACTATATAGGAAAGTATTCCTTTTCTGTAGGAAAGTAGTCTTTCCTGAGACATTAGTTTGAAGCACTCACTCTTCAGAAATGCTCCTGTTTTTAAATCAACACAATTTAAGAAAGGAACTTCATAGTTCTTGATTCCCTTTTGGACTCGGGTTCTTTGGAAGGTGCCAGCCTCAAAACTTCCACATTCTAACTTCATCTGGAGCTTCTTGCATTGTTCCTCTAAATTCCTCAGAAAGTCTTAGACTTTCTGATTACATTCCATGTAGCTGCCTTGAACTTGGCCCTTCGGGATCCAAATTCAAAGTCTCAGAAATGGTTTTTGTTTCCATGAGAAACACAGTAATATGCTTTACAAAGTATATTAAAATTCCAATTTTGATATATCAAAGTAAAAATAACTTTTAAAGATCTCTTTAGAAGATAGAAAAAAAATGATATCTCAATTTGTTTTCTCCCATGGAAAATTTGAGTTTAGATAAAAGTACTTTTTTATGAGATAATTTTAATTTATGAGATAATTTTACTTTGAAAAATGACAGTAGTTTCCCTAATGTCATACTCTTTTAAAATGACCCATCTACTAATGTAAAATAACAAACCCACCATTGTCTTCTTTTCAAAATTATTTCATTCTCTGGTTTATAAACACATGTCATGCAGAGAAAATACACAAGCGTATGTCATGAAAATATTCAAATTTGAGTCAAGACAAAGCTTAATCATCAACTAGGCAAAAAAAAAAATCTTTTTTAATTCTAAACATAGAAGGAAATTTCTTACCTGAGGTCTGGAAGTTGCTGAAGTAGTCAGAGTAATGAGAGCCAAACCTTGGATCTTTGTAATTAATGTAATAATGCTGCCTGATTTGCTGGCATAACAATTAAATTATTTACAACGTAGCACTTTCTGTATGTAACCGTATCTTTTGTTATTATCAAGGTCAGCGTTATTACCAGTTCTAAGAGTCAACAATCTATCTAGAACGTTTTTTTTTTCTCCAGAGATTTGTTTTATTGTACATGGATCCAGAGATTTCAGATTTCTTCAACAAAGTAAGACTTTCAGGATGTCAAGAAACAGTGTAAGACTTGTGGCTGTCATCTAAAAGTCTTCACTGAGCATGCCAGTTCCTTTTGACAGGCATGGATGGCTAGAGCAACAGCTGTAGCAAAATGCAATGGCCTGCTGTACCTTCAGATTTTTTTCTAATTGTGTGTGCTGCCTGCAGATTCTTATCTGTGTCCTTAGGCTCAGTTATGATGACAAAGCTTTGATATTAAATATTTTTTTTCTGCCGAAAACATCCCCTGTGGAATTTTCCAAGTCTGTTTCTTCTTGAAGAATTATGTTTTGAGATGTAATGGGAGATCTGCAGGAACTGTCTTTTTCCCAGTAGGAAGAAGACACAGTGCTATTTCATTGTTTGTTAGATCTTTCTTATATTCTATAGCACTTTTATTAGCTTTATTTTTAGGAGGATTTCTCTTTGTGATCTTCTGTGACTTGTATGTGGGACATAAGATGTCAGATCTTAATTACTGCAGTCATTTTACTGTAGTCATCAGGAAGAGTCTGTCTTCACATTTTATTTTCTAATTAAGGGTAATGTACCAAATTTAGTCCTGCTGTGAGTAAGTATTATATGTTGATTGCACCGGACACATTAGGCCTGATGATGTACCAGAGTTCTTTGAACTCGACAGAAGTAAAAATTCAAAACTGTTTGTATTGTTGCTGCTGGTAAAACTGCTCACTGTCAAATATAGAAATGCTCTCATCTGTTTTCTGAGATTCAAGGATAAAAGAAGCCTGAATTATTATTATATGTATTGTTTTCATTTGAGAACTTCTTAGATACCTTTTGCAAAAGCGACTGAAATTAATTGTTAGCGCAACAGATAAATCTGCTTCTGATCAGGCTTCTTAAGCACTGCATTTTTCCTCTCTAGTGGCCCAACTCCATCCCCAAGTAGTAATCCTTTCTTTATAAAAAGAGGTATCAAATCCCCTCCAGCTGTTCTCTGTTGAGAAAAACCTGCAGTCAGCCTTCTGCATCCCATAGATGATCCAAGATTTCAAATTCTAATTTCTGAAGGCTTTTGGAATGAGTGAATTACTTGGGTTATTTTGTACCTGTTTTGGATTGTTCTTTTCTCTGGCCTTATTCCTTTTCCTGGACAAGTAATTTCCCAGTGATTTGTGCCTATCTTCTATAATCTCATTAAAAGAGATCTCCTCAAACATTTTGTGTATTCCTTCCAGAAAATACCATTATCAGCTATAGAAAATGACTTTGACATAGAAGCTTTAGAGTCTCAAATTTTCGTCCATTCCAAAGCTTATGTAATACAAATATACTATGCTCTGAAAATACTTTAGAAGTAATTTAGAACAAAACCTTTAGGTCCTTATGATCACACTGATTTTGAGCAAAAGTATTGGAAAACTTAACTGCTATTTAATGTCAGGCAGAAAAACAGCATTGACACAATGAAACTTGAGAAGAATAAACATTTGTTTTCAAGCAAACTGTATTTTGACTACTAGCTCCAGTACTCAGAAAAGAGAGCTCAGACTTTTGGCACAAATAACTAATAGCAAAGTTAAGTTTATGGCCAGGTCCTTTACTCACCTGTGACAAAGAGGAGAAAAATGACACATCACAAAGATGCACAGATGTGATGCACACAAAGCAGGTTTCAGGCGAAAAACATTTTCTGTACTTGCTAGAATGCTATAAAATAAAAAAAACATCCAACCAAAATTCCCAGGAATTAAGGTACAATTATATATATACTTTTTGAATCACTGCATCAGTTCCTAAGATTATGTGGAAGATTTTCTAGCCTCAACAGAAAGTACATATTTAGATAAAAGTAAAATCAATAAACCCAGAAATCAGCATAAAGGAAAACTTTTTTTTCTTCTCTTACCTACTTTAAAAGCTCAATAATTTTTTAAAAAATGAAAGGTGGGTTACTGTTTTCTGAATAGTTACAAAACACAAACATTTTGTCTCTTTTTATACCGAAGAACCATTACAACTGCAGCAACTAAAATTGTTCAGAGAATTTAAGTCTTTCTTACTTGTGCCATGCATATAGGAAATTTGATTCTTGTGCTGATGTTTCTTGTAATTATTCTGGTGTTAACAGCTCACTGAGCTGCCTTCACATATTTCAAGATTCTTCACTTTTCAAGGAAAAATAAAGCTACATTTGATAACTCTGTCTTGTGGTGGATACCTGCTAGGTTCTGAACGCTTCCTGGAAAATTAAAGAAATGAATAAGAATGTTGCAGTAGAAGTAGACAAGAACTGACGTGTATGGGGGGTTCAGTGATAATTTATGAAGAAAAAGGTAACATTTTCAACTATTAACTGTAATACTAGGGCACTTACAGAATCAGAACACTGCTGATAAACTGAGTTGTTCTGGTCATCATTTATCATTGGTAGGGACCTCAATATTCAGTTCTTTTTCTGTGGATGGTGGCGAACACCACATTTTTGTGATTTCACCTGATTTCAGCTGATTTCATCTATCTGTTCCATCTTCTCTTCCTTTGAAGTCAGAATTATCTAATTGCTCTCTTAATTAAAATAAGGTGGCCCAGCCTAGGTGCATCTACACTAATGCACGCAGCATGGGTAACAAGCAGGAGGAGCTAGAGGCCATTGTATGGTCAGAAAACTATGATATAGTCACCATCATGGAAACATGGTGGAATGACACACACAGCTGGAATACTGTGATTGATGGCTACCAACTTTTCAAAAGAGACAGGCAAGACAAGAAAGGCGGTGGTGTAGCCTTCTATGTTAAGAAAGAATATGAATGTATGGAAATTAATGATGGTGATGATAGGGTTGAGAGCCTATGGGTTAGGATAAAAGCGAAGACCAGTAAGACTGACATAATCGTGGGAGTCTGCTACAGGCCACCCAAACAGGATGAAGTGGTGGATAAGATACTTTATGGAAAGTTGGGTGAGGTCTCAAGGTCTCTACCCCTTGTTCTTGTGGGGGACTTCAACTTCCCAGACATCTTCTGGAATTATAATAGAGCAGAAAGGAAACAGTCCCAGAGGTTCCTAAAGTGCATGGGAGACAACTTCCTGACACAGCTGGCAAAGGAGCCCACAAGGCGATGCGAAATCCTGGACCTGCTCTTTGTTAACAAAGAAGGCCATGTGGGGGATGTAAAGGTTGGAGGCCGTCTGGGGCAAAGTGATCACAAAATAATAGACTTCTCAATCCTTGCTGAACCTCAGAGGGGAGTCAGCAAAACCGCAACCTTGGACTTCTGGAGGGCAGACTGGCCTCTTTCGAAGCATGGTTGAGAGAGTCCCTTGGGAGGCAGTTCTGGAGGGCATGGGAGCCCAGGATAGCTGTGAATACTTTAAGGAAGTTATTTTAATGGTGCAGGAGTTGACTATCCCCAAGTCATGGAAGACGAGCTGTTGGGGTAGAAGACTGTTTCTCGCTGAACAGAGACCTTAAACTGGAACTCAGGAACAAAAGGAAAGTTTATGGTCTTTGGAAGAGGGGGCAAGCAACTTATGAGGATTACAAGTATGTAGTGAAGCTGTGCAGGGAGAAAATCAGAAAAGCCAAAGCCCAGCTAGAACTGAACTTGGCCGCTAAGGTGAAGAACAACAATAAATATTTCTATAAACACAGCAACAGTAAAAGGAGGGCTAGGGAGAATCTCCATCCCTTGTTGGATGCTGAAGGCAACACAGTGACCAAGGATCAGGATAAGGGTGAGGTACTTAATGCCTTCTTCGCCTCAGTCTTTAATAGTAAGACTAGTTCCGCCCTGGGCACACAGCCCCTTGAGCTGGCAGATGGGGATGAGGAACAGAATAGGCCATGCACATGATGAGATGGTTTTGGACCTGCTCTGAGAGCTGAACACTCACAAGTCCATGAGATCAGATGGACTGCACCCTAGACTGCTGAGGGAGTTAGCGGATGTGGTTGCCAGGCCACTCTCCATCATCTTTCGACAGTCCTGGCTAACTGGCAATGTCCCGGTTGACTGGAGACTAGCAAATGTGACTCCCATCTTCAAGAAGGGCCGGAAAGATGATCCTGGTAGCTGTAGACCTATCAGTCTCACCTCGGTGCCAGGGAAGGTTATGGAACAGATAATCTCAGGAGACATCATGGATCAGTTAAAGGTCAACCAGGGGATCAGGCCCAGTCAGCATGGGTTTATGAATGGTAGATCCTCTCTGACAAACCTGATTTCGTTCTATGACAAGGTGAGCTGCTTAGTGGATGAAGGTAAGGCTGTCGATGTGGTCTACCTGGACTTCAGTATGGCCTTTGACACTGTCCCCCACAGCATCCTTGTGGAGACGCTGGCTGCCCATGGTTTGGATGGGCATACACTCTGCTGGGTGAAACACTGGCTGGATGGCTGGGCCCAGAGAGTTGTGGTCAATGGAGTTAAATCCAGTTGGTGGCCAGTCACGAGCGGTGTCCCCCAGGGCTCGGTGCTGGGGCCTCTTCTATTCAACATCTTTATCAATGATCTTGATGAGGGGGTTGAGTGCACCTTCACTAAGTTTGCAGATGACAACAAGTTGGGAGGGAGTGTTGATCCGCCAGAGGCTGGAAAGGCACTACAGAGGGACCTGGATAGACTGGATCGATGGGCCAAAGTACACCATATGAGTTTGAATAGGGCCAAGTGTCAGGTCCTGCATTTTGGTCACAACAACCCCAGGCAACCCTACAGGCTTGGGGAGGAGTGGCTGGAAAGCTGCCTGACAGAAAGGGACCTTGGTGTGCTGATGGACAGTCAGCTGAATATGAGCCAGCAGTGTGCCCAAGTGGCCAAGAAGGCCAATGGCATCCTGGCTTGTATCAAGAATGGTGTGGTAAGCAGGACTAGGGAAGTAATCCTGCCCCTGTACTCGGCACTGGTGAGGCCCCACCTCGAGTACTGAGATCAATTTTGGGCGCCTTAGTAGAGAAAAGACATTGAGATGCTGGAGCAGGTCCAAAGAAGGGCAACAAGGCTTGTGAAGGGCTTGGAGAATATGCCCTACGAATTGAGGCTAAAGGAACTGGGGCTGTTTAGTCTGGGGAAGGGGAGGCTGAGGGGTGACCTTACTGCTCTCTGCAAATACCTGAAACAAGACTGCAGTGAGAGTGAGGTTGGTCTCTTCTCACTGGTGACAGGTGACAGAACAAGGGGAAACGGTTGCGCCAGGGGAGGTTTAGCTTGGATATCAGGAAAAACTTCTTTACAGGAAGGGTTGTTAGGCACTGGAACAGGCTCCCCAGGGAGGTGGTTGAGTCACCATTCCTGAATGTGTTTAAAAACAGTTTGGATGTGGTCCCTGATCATGTCAGGGACGTGATTTAGTGGTGGGTTGTTAGAGTTGGAGTAGTATGGTTAGGTTGTGGTTGGACTTGATGATCTTGAAGGTCTTTTCCAACATGAGCAATTCTATGATTCTATGATGTCAATTTCTGGATTTGTAAAAAAAATTGCTTAAGACATAATGAACATTCAGTGCTTCAGCCAAGTGTTTATCTTTTTGACTCATTGATTTATAGGTTTTAATAGATTTTATAGATTTTGCCTTCAGTGTCCCTAATTTTCTTTTGGATGTCTGCCGTGTATTTTTCCCCACAATGCCAAAATAGTATCTCAGAAAGCTTTAAGATATGCACTTTATTACAAGAGGGAAATGTCTCTCTGACATGCACTCAATTTTGAATCGCCTTGTCTTAGTGGGATAATGCTGTACGAGGAATGGAGGTCAGATCAAATATATCACATCAAACTTGCAGGTTCCAGAGAGAATGCTGTAGCTTTGTCTGGCTTTCAGATGAAATAGCTCGTTAACTGAATGCAAAACCAGAATGCCAAATGAAAGATATTTCTTCAAGGATCCACAGATTATGAACCTGAATTTCAGCATTAAAGATGAGGTATCGAGAGAAATTTCACTACGTAAGTCCCCGAACTGCACTTTCCAATTCTTCAATGCTGTCATTGTTTAGGTGCTTATCTAGGGTGTTCTTTGATTCAGAAATCACTGGATGAATCATTAACTTCACAAAGGTGTTCTTTGGGTCTTCCAAGACATAGGAGTACTTAATCCCTAAAAAATTGCATGACCCTTGTTTTCACAGTTTTCAGAAATAACTGCGGAACCTACTCCAGTGAATCAGGGTACTAATAAGAAAATTGAACAGAAGAATCAGTGTTACTGAATCAGGTTGAAAATATTCTATCCATCACTCAAAGTAAGCTGTACCTCTCCCTTATTTCAGATACTGGTACAATATGCCAAGAATAACTTGCTGAGTCTTGAGACTCAGTGTAGGGTGGGCTCAGAGGTGTGCTGGGGATCTAGATGAGTTCAGGAAGACTACCTCCTCAAATCCTTCCAAGTTTAAAGGAGAAACTTCAAGGGAGAAAATTTATGATTTGACATAAAGAGAGTAAATGAAAAAAGGACATCTAATTCAAAGTAAATATCATGCAAAAGTATATAAATATAGCACCATGGGGTCTAATGTTAAAGCTGATCAGAAAAAAGCAACTTCAATACTGAAGTGTTTTTAATGATAAGAAACAATAGCAGATCAGCAGTCTGGTACTGGATAAAGATAACTGTAAGAGGCTAACACTTCAGAGACTGCAGTTATGTTTTGGCTCAGTCCAACTAGAAATGAATGCTGTACAAATGTTACAAAGAATTTGTCTCTTGATGTTTGTCTTACACATTCATTTAAATTAGCAAAATTACTAAAGACTTTTGCATTAAAAACTAACAGGTAAGTGATACTCACCTAATGATATGAGCTTGGGTCTGTGGTTTGATATTAGTATGCTATCAAGGTGGATGGAAAAACTCAAGTGTCTTAGAGCTTTTAAGAAAACCTGACAACCCAGAAGCAGGTGATCTAAGCAGGCATCAGGTCAGCAATGCAATGCTTCTTACAAAGTGATACAGCTACTGATCAGTTTAGTGGCAGAAAATGTGCTAAAAATATTATGACTACATTTATTACAAATGTTCCAAACGAAGTAGAGAAGAATAGATTTAGAAAGTGTTTATCATATTGTATTAATTATATTCAGTAGATCAACCGGTAAACTGCGTAGTTTTACTACAAAGTACATCATAAATTTTAAATGCTTTCATTATTATTATTTATTTATTTATTGGATCTACACCTAAGATAATTTATCAGATCCAGGAGACGGCAAGGCTTTCTTTGTGAGGAATTTGTATGCTATGGCATTGAGGAGCAGCAAGGTAAATTTTAACCTAAATGTTAACAGGATTAGGAAAAAACATAAGTAAATGCTGCCTGCATGATCTCCCACACTCAATACCATGGTGGGAGATGACCGGTACATGGAGATAACTTCTCTTTTTTAATGTTTAAAAATATGCTTTATGAAAGATGAAATGGATGAAAGTGATGTTATATCTTTTTAACAGATGTAACCAGCCTCCAATTTATAGCTTCAGCCAAGAGTCCTTCAGAAAAGAGGCCTTGATCTAAAGCAATTTTAAAATTAATAATAAAATATACTGAAGTGTCTTTTTTGATGAGAAGCAAAGCGGTACTTTGCCATAAAAAACCTACAACATATTCATGACATTTCTAGGACAATGACTCCTGCTGCTGAGTTTTCCATATTCGGAGAACATTTGTATATTTTCAGACCAGGAGAGTGTAAGAAGACAGCCTTGCAAAAAGAATATAATGCTTCTCAGTAGGATGGTGCCACTTTGGGTGCAAACTGTAAGAACTGTGACCTGTAGCATAATCTGCAAATTTCAATGTCACTGTCACTTTAACAGGGGATAAACATACAGAGGTCTGTTTAGATGGAAAACCTCTTTGTGTTTAATCAGCTTGGAGGAAGACACTTTTCCCAGAAAAGCTTATCTAACACCTGTTGAGCTCCACTGAAAATTACTATTGATCTGAATGAAAATGAGATTAGCCCCATACTGGTAAAAATGACATGTACATTTATATAATAGTTAATGCAGCAAAGCAATTAGTTCCTTATTTGGTAAACTGATATACATTTAGCAATTAATTGCGACCAATTAACTAGATAACTTTTTTGTTTCTGAAGAATTCTGTTGCATCTAACATTTAAAAGGGTATTTTATCTGTGGGTATCACACATTGTCAGCCTTTCCTTAGAGAAATGAAATAATTCTACAAAGTGTTCTTTTTCCTTCATGTACCCTAAGGATTTAAATAATCATATCAAGAATTTTAAAAAAAAGGAATTACAAGTCTCATTTAGAAAAAAAAGATAAATTGGAGTACAAAGTGGTAAGGCTTTATATACATGAGGAGGTCATCTTAAACAAATATCAGACATTGCAAAGGTGAGTAAAAGAAGTTATTCTCATCACTTGGAGTATCTGAGAAGTAATGAATAGTTTAAAGTCAGCTGTATCTCCATATCTCCCTGGCAGACAGTGAGATTTGAATGCAATAAATATCACTGTACTAATTGAAAATTAATTTGTTGAAGAGCATGCAATTGTTGCAGAGGTAATCACTTTTAAAGAACATAGTCTTCCTGTGTCTAACTTTGCAATAAGGAATAAAATTTATTAGTAGATGTTAAACTAAACTTCAAAAAATGTAGAAGGAAATAATCACTGAATGCATATGATCTCTTATTTCACATTTTAAATTTTAGCATAATCTCTGCACTACACTAAGGCTTGTAGAGAAAGAGAGAAAAGCCTGTCTAACAGGAGCTGCATGAATTCAAATCTGCTAAGTTTCTTATTCTGGTAGACTTCAGCGGACATATGGGAATGGGGCCTACAGTCTTCTCTATGTGTTGAACAGATACAGAGCAGATTGTGCTGAGAGTAGTGATATCTGCTTCATAATCTCACATATGAGCTGTGACCTGTCAATCACCAGCATGATGTTCCAACAACCAAACATGAAAATGTGGATTGGAAAAGCCCATATTAACTGCATTTTTATCACCTACTTGACTGATGTTAAATCACTGCTGCAGTTCCAACTGATTGCTACAAAAAAATCATTTGATTTGCTCAAAACTCTTGACAACAGTTACATAACAGCTGGAATTTGAATGACAGTAAGCAATCCAAAATATAAATCTGGGAAAATTTTAAGGAACTGTGTGCTCAAAACTGTTCCATGTTTTGTCTAAAGCTGAAACTGTCTTTCATGACAACAGTAATACGGAAAATGGGTTTTATTGCTGTCATTTGCTTCTTCCTTGAGCAAATTATTGACTTTTGTTGAAAGGACAACAAAACTGAGTTGATGATAATTGCATACAACTTCAATTGAAAGAAGAGTTCTTTGCAGGAATGGACTCTTCATTGGCTAGATTCTGTTACCAGCAAGCATAGACATGTAGTCTAATCAGATTACCTGAGAGGAAAGATTAGTCATGAAATGCTAATGCTGACAAATTGCAGATATGTGCTGAGGAAAGCCATGTGCGCTGCTCTTTGCTGAGCTTGTTGCTCAATATGGCACATGACAATGGCCATCAAGAACAGAGAAAAAAACCTGCAAATCACAGATTGTGGAAATAGAAAAAGGTGTTGTACCTATCACCATCTCCTGATTGTCAACACATCCATTCCCAGAGGTGTGTGAGATCTTGAGATATCTATTTTCACCTTAGGTAAGCTGCCAAGTGTATGTGAAATGAACAATGCAGTAATGTCCAACAGGACGGCAAGGTGCGCAGTTTAAAAGGCATCTTGTCTTCAACAGAACAAAGGACAAGAACTCCTATGAGTGGTTCCTCCATCTTTGTTCCTCACCCCCTTAAATTTTCTCATGGTTGTATGTAGAATTAAATGAATGGATTACGTAGGATTTCTGTATACTGATGAAAATGAACTTATGCAAATACTTGGAAAAATACTTTCCTTAATTGACAGGTGCACTGCTTGTGAAATCTGCTAGATACCATGTCTCAACTTGGCTGTACATCTTTCAACAAACCATTACTGGAAGCCATGTCTGTACCAGTAAGTAAAATGACCATTTGCAGCCTTTAAGGGCACACAACACCATGCAGATTGCAACTCTGTAGCTCAATTCTCCTCTAAAATAGGGCTCTCTCTTCTATGCTGTCTATTGAGACCCTGAGCACAGCCACCCTCCTAGTGCTTACCTGCCCATGCTCAAGTTTAGTGCTGGTACGCAGCTGTACAACCTTGTTTCACAGTATTGCAAGAGATTGCTGTGCCACCCACCCATGCCTCCCTCTTCTCTTGGGGTTGTACTGAAGTTCAGGTTCCCAACCTCGGGCTCATCAAGAGCTACAATGAATCTTGACATCTCACCTTGACCTGAAACCTGTCTCATTAGTGTAGCCTTGCTTGGCAAGTATAGAGCTGTTGTCTGACCCTGTCAACTGGTACCAAACTTGCTTGTCTCCTCTTGTTTGGGCAATCACAACCTTGCTGACCCCCATCCTGTGCCTGCGTTGCTGTCATGTTAGCCTCCTGGCTAGCCTTCCTCTTTGGAGCAGCCTTGGAATAGCAAGTACAGTTAAATTATAGCCCTTACTTGTGTAGTTTTTCTCAGTTTTATGAGGACTGCTCTGAAAATAATGCCTCTGAAAATAATGGGTTGGCCCACAACATCAGAGGCAGATGTTGGTGGTATGGCAGTAGAGGCTGAACCTTCCCACAAATACTGCATTATATTTTCTTGGTGTGTGACAGACAGCAGATGAAGGGCAGTCTGACAAAGTGGTATCTGACATGGAATTATGTATGGTGCAAAGGGGCGTCACTGAATTCCTCCATGACGAAAAAATGGCATCCACTGACATTCATCGATGCTTGCTAAACATTTCTGGAGACCAAACAGTGGATGTGAGCACAGTGAGGCAGTGAATGCTGTGTTTCAACAGTAACAATAGTGACAGATGGCCATGCAAATTTTACAAGCATGGCATGCATCTTCTCGTGCATTGCTAGCAAATATACAAAGGTAATAGCGATGTCTATATTGAAAAATAACATTTCCTGAGAATTTGCTCTGTCAAATAGCGTTATTGTGCTCTTTGTATCTGTTGTAGTTCCCATAGAAATAAATATGAGGCATTACTTTGAGGGACCTACATACACTGCAGTTTAAGAAAATATCAAAATATTTCCCACAGGAAATATCATTCCAACAGGCAACATTCTTAGCAATATGCTATTAAAATAATGATCAGATTTCAGTATAGATTTTCTAGTTTTCCTAGCTGAAAGTTATCTGAAAAATGTCCTCCTTTTATTCTGCATACAGAAATTAGGTTGAGTACAAACGTGACGTTTCTCTTTCTCAACTATGTAAAATGTAACCCGTATTTTCTTCTAGCTGATATTAATGCTGTTGCTTTAATATGTGAAAGGTGAAGATCAGGAGGTTTTTTATATAATTTTAAAACTTTCCTGTCTTCAGTGAGTAGTTTTTGTCGCTAGGAGATAAACAGTCCTTTCCAGTATGTTCATATATCCAGAAGAGCTCAGTTACACCCTAGGTTTTCTATTATTTTGATCAATTTATACACCATGTTTCTACTGAAGACCTGGAGGGATTTGTTTGTTGCTTTACACTGTTTAATATTTTTTTCTTACTTAAAGTATCTTTTTTGATAAAATCTGGGGGTGACATAAAGATTAGAGAAATATTACACAGTAGAAGGAAGAAGTTTTTTATTGATACTAAAATGGCTGTTAATGAACAACATACTTTTCAGTGTGACTGAGTGTGAAACCATACCATTAAGAAGAAAAAATGCAGGTGTACTTGAAGGATAGAAATTTTGCAAAAGATTTGGATAATTGGTTAAACACAAATTTCCAGTGCAACACTAAGAGTTCCCAGTTCTTTATATGTATTCTGAAAGAGAGGCCAATTTGCATTAAGGCCCTCTTGACTTTTTCATTATTATTTATTCTTTATTTTTAGTACTCAAGTAATTGCTACAGGCATGCTATGTTAATTCCTCATTGACTTCAATTTAAAAAAAAAAAACATTAGAAGCCTAACAAAGGGCTAAGACAATCATTTATGAAAAGGAAGTTATACCTTAAAATGAATCAAGAAGCACAATTTATATCTTTTATGAAAAAAGGTAAAATCAATTTTATTAAACAATTTATTAATTGAAAATATAGGGTAATTAAGATTCATAGGACACTCCGGGAACATGTCTCATTGAAAATGATATGTCTGCTTTATTTACTCAAACATGATCATATCTAATGCACTTTCTATGCTCTTTCCTAAGATCTCAGAAAAGCTGTTGCTACAAGCAAGCTATCTATACAAGCAAATTAAAAAGCACCAGAGAGCCTTACTGAACAATGGGATCTCAGCTGGCTGTGGTATTTGTAACACGCTCCTAGCATGATTTTGGTCCAGTCCATCCAGAACCTTCCTCAGTGACCTCCAGACACAGCTCCTGAATCAACCTGGATCAGGGAATGTTCTCATATGACACTTTGGGTGCAGCCAGAATGTTCTGGAGGATGAGAGTGTTGAAGTGCAGCTGGCTCTACTCCATTCCCGTTGGCCTTTATGCCAGAGAACAGTTTCAAAGATGTTTAAATTACTAATAGATGTAGATCTATTGTCCACGTCTCAGGCCAGAAATATTTGATCTGAAGTACCCCAAAGTCAACTGTACTTAGTTTAACTGCAGATGAACCAAAGAATGTAGACTTACTTTACCAACGTAAAAGAATTAAAGAAGGGTAATATTTCTAAAGTCCCCTTCAGCTCAACTGCTCAGGTTTGACGCACTTCTGTTGTTAACATACCATTAATGCAAACGAGCACTAATTGAAAACTGACATCAGCTAGTAAATCAGTTAAGTACTAGACTTAGTAACCAGAATTATTCATAGAATCATAGAGTACTGCATCCAGGCTCAGCACCCCCAGCACAATAAAGACGTGGAGCTCTGGAATGGATCCAGAGGAGGGCCACCAAGATGATCAGAGGGCTGGAGCATCTCTCCTATGAAGAAAGGTTAAAGGAACTGGGCTTGTTTAGCTTGGAGAAGGCTCTGGGGAGACCTCATTGTGGCCTTCCAATACTTGAAGGGAGCATATAAACAAGTGGGGGAATGACTGTATCTTAAATAAAGGCTCTACCATTGCCTTTCTTTGCTTTACATGCTCCCATAACATGAATCTGATGCTGTTAGGACCCTGCTGTTAATACTGGGAAATTTAGACATACTTGCATTTTTCCTGAATAGACAGAGTAAACTGTGCATTCTTAACTCATCTGTGAGGCACATCGCTCAACATCAAAAACAACATTTTAGCTTAGGTCTTGATTAACTAAATGCACACCTCATTTTACATCTTCTTTCCTTAATAGTACAGAACTGCAGCCACCAGAAGAATGTCATGAGAAAAAACTGACATTCTCTACTGTCTACTAAATATATTGTATTGTTTTTGTATAATATATATTTTCTTTTATTGAAACAATGGAAACAACAGTGTTTACATAGAAACTCTTGTTTTCCAAAATTTGATGGAATTATATGGGGTATTCATCCCTTCATTTGTGGCTGTGTGAGACCAGAGTGATAAGGTAACAATCATTTAATTGTGCTACAATAAATTCTTCAGCTACAAAATCTGAGTAGGTGATGCTTAAACTGCAGTGTTGGAATTGTTGTGTAAAAGCTGTGGAATCTAGTGAAAGCATAGAACTATACTTACATTAACCACTCCTGAGTGGTTCTCTGTGTGCTAAGCTGATCAGGTTGACACCATGCTTGGTTACTAGGAAATAAGAGTCTTGAAGAACAATTCTAACAGGCTACTTCAGTAGCAGCAACATTTCTGTAGAATTAGATTGACTAGATACCATTATGTATTCTGTTTGAACAGAAAAAGTGATGGTTTCTGTTCATTATTTTGCCATACTTGATTTATCTGGGCTTTCATCTCCTGTGGGATTATTATGATGACTAATATTAATATATAATAAATTATGTATGCTTACACCACACAAGTGGATTTGATAATCAAATACATGTTGATGTTTCCATCAACACTTATAAGTATCATACTTTTGAAATTTGTGAGATTTAAAATAAAATGTTTCAGTACTTGGAATGTCAAAATTTGCTGTTTTCCCAGAAGATCCTGTTTGGATTTAATAAACATTTAATAGCAGCTTGTATTCCTAGTAGAAAGCTTTACATTAAAAAAATTACTTTTTTTAAAAAAAATACTTGATTAGCTTCTTCAGTTATAGTTTGGCAGTCTTTCTTTCAGTCATTCTTTGATGTTGTTACTGCACACATTCAACTGAAGATACCGTATCCAAGCTGAATGAGTAAAACGTGTCTCATAATACATTTACTTTATAATTGTTGATAGTGCAAAAAAATGTATTTTCCTCTCAATGAAAGTAGTAATGGGGATAAAAAAAAACAGAAGATACTTTTCATTAAGGGGCAAATCGCAGCTGTGATGACACAGGCCCTACTCATTCTGCTACAAGAAGTAACCTTTGTTTCTTTACACATTTTGGGAGCAAGCAGATTTTGTACTATGCTGCTGCATGATGAAATGGGCTGTGTATTAAGAGGATCTGCCCAGCTACTATCATCCAGAGAAGTTAAGCATTGGTATCCTGCAGCTCTCCTTGTGAAGTGGCCCAAGTACAACTGACCAGGAGAAGCTGTTGCTATCAAGACATCATGTAGGTGAAGGCCCTGCCCTTCATGCCCAACCAGCCTGTACTTAGTTAGCCCCTTGTGAGGCAAGAGAGGCCCTTTTCATTGCCCCCCAAAGGAGGACCATGAAAATAGGGCAGAGTCTGGACAAGGCGTATAAGGAGCAGCTGAGATACCCTGGTTTGTTCAGCCCAGAGGAGCTGAGGGGAGGCCTCATGGTGGCCTGCAGCCGCTCACGAGGGCCACGTAGCGGCAGCACTGAGCTTTGCTCTCTGGTGACAGCAACAGGGCCAAAGGGAACTGCGTGGCAGTGTCAGGGGAAGGTCAAGTGGGGATTAGGAACAGGTTCTGCACCAGAGGGTGGTGGGGCCATGGAACAGGCCACCCAGGGCAATGCAATCATGGCTCCAAGCTGCTGAAGTTCAAAGAGTGTTTAGGCACTGGTCTCAGATACAGGCTTCAAATTTTGGGTGGTCCTGTGTAGAACCAGGAGATGGACTTATAATTCTTGTAGGGCCCTTCCAATTCAGAATATTATCTGATTCTAAGTTAAATTCCCCAAGAAATTTACTTGCCTTGTGTAACAACAGAAACAGCAGCATGATGGAAAGATGTTACAAAGGAAGGGAAAGGATTGCTCACCTGTCTTTGAGGATCTAGGTTCACAAAGGAAAGTCCAGAGAGGAGACACCTCCAGAAAGAGATCCTTCCTCAGCGGCAGTCGGCCCCTAAATGAGGCCTAAGAGAGGTGGAGCCAGGCTCCACCCCCTTGTGGTCACACAGTGAATTGCCTTCACCTGTGCTCCCAGGGCTGACCAGATCTTTTCTCCAGGTGCTCAATCAGTGGTTCAGGCCATGGCTCAACAGTTCCCATACACCTTGCATTTAATTTATATTTCTGTGATAAATTGCCAGGGAAGCATGTGCCTCAGCCATGCCAGCACCACCACATCTATGCCTTTAGCCAATCATAGAATCATAAAGGTTGGAAAAGACATACAAGGTCATCCAGTGTAATCATCCACATACCACCAATATTTCCCCACTAAACCATGTCCATTAGTACAACACCTAAATGTTTCTTGAACATCTCCAGGTGACTCAACCACCTCCCTGGGCAGCCCATTCCAGCTCCTGAACACTCTTTCAAAAAAGAAGTTTATCCTAATATCCAACCCGAGCCTACTCTGGTGCAACTTGAGGCCATTCCCTCTAGTCCTGTCCCTAGTTACAGGGGAGAAGAGGTGAACTCCCACCTCGCCACAGCCTTCTTTCAGGCAGCTGTAGAGAGTGATAAGGTCTCCCCTGAGCCACCTCTTCTCCAGGCTAAATAATCCCAGTTCCCTCAGCCACTCCTCAGAAGACTTGTGCTTCAATCCCCTCAATTGCTTTGTTGTCCTTCTCTGGACACACTCCAGGGCCTCGATGTCTTTCTTGTAGTGTGGGGCCCAAAACTGAACACAGAGCTCAAGATGTGGTCTCACTAGAGCTGAGTACAGGGAGATGGTCACCTCCATGCTCCTGCTGGCTACACTATTTCTGATACAAACCAAGATGCCATTGGCCTTCTTGGCTACCTGGACACACTGCTGGCACATGTTCAGCTGAGTGTCAAGCAACACTCCCAGGTGCTTTTCCTCTGCACAGTCTTGCAGCCACTCTGCCCCAAGCCTGTAGTGTTGCCTGGAGCTGTTGCGTCCAAAGTACAGGACCCAGCACTTGATCTTGTTGAACTTCATCCCATTAGTGTCATCCCAGCTATCCAGCCCATTCAAATCCTTCTGTAGGGCCTTCCTACACCCAGGCAGATCACCACTTCCTCCCAGCTTAGTGTCATCTGCAAACTTACTGAGGGTATACTCAATACCCTCATCCAGATCATCCATAAGGATATTAAACAGGATGGACCCCAATACCAAACCCTGGGGAGCACAACTTGTGACCAGTTGCCAGCTGGATTTAACTCCATTCACCACCACTATCTGGGCCTGATCCTACAGCTGGCTCTTTACTCAGCAAAGAGTGTACCTGTCCAACCTGTCCAGGAGAATACTGTGGGAGACAGTGTCAAAGGCTATGCTAAAGTCTAAGCAGGCTTTAAGAACAGCCTTTCCTTCATTCACCAGGCTGGTCAACCTGTCATAGAAGGAGATCAGCATGGTCAAGCTGATATCCTGGTTCTCCCGCACATACCATGTGATCTCCCTCAAGATCATCTGATCCATAACCTTCTCTGGAACCAAAATCAGGCTGACAGGCCTGTAGCTCTCCAGATCCTCCTTACAATGCTTTTTGTGGATGGGAATCACACTGGCAAACCTCAAGTCCTCTGGAACCTTTCCAGTTGACCAGGAACGCTGACAGATGGTCAAAAGAGGCTTGGCAATCACGTCTGCCAGCTCCCTCAGCACCCTTGAGTGGATCGCATCTGGCCCCATGGACTTGTGACAGTCTGGATGGAGCCTCTAACAGCCTCTAACTATTTGAACCTGAATCGCGGGGGAGTTTATTCTGCTCACCATTCCTGAACACTGGTAGGGTGAATCCCTTGGGAGTCTGTCCATAAGAGTCCAGGAAGGCTGTCCGTTCCTCAAGAACAAAGTCTGTCCCTGAGTGCTGTAAGATGAGCCAGAGGGGAAGAAGAAGAGTGTGGATGAAAAGGGAACTTTTCCTGAGGCTCCAGGAAAAAAGAGTCTACCACCTGCAGAAGAAGAGATGGGCAGCTTGGAGAGAGTACAAGGAAGTTGCTAGGATATGCATGGAGAAAATTAGGCAAAAGTCCAGCTTGAACTCAAGCTGGCCACTGTAGTAAAAGACAAAATTTTTTTTTTTACAAATATATTGCCAGTAACAGGAGGTCTAAGGAGAATCTCCGTCCTTTAGTGGACAAGCGGGGAATGTGACCACTGAGGATAAGAAAAAGGCTGAGATTATCAATGCCTTCTTTACAGCTGTCTTTAAATGTCAGACCAATTATCTTTGGTATCATCTACTCCTGCACCTGAAAGACTGGGATGGGGAGCAGAATAAACTTGGCCATGATGCACACTCCAAGAGCAGACGTAAGTCTTTCTCATTTTCCACCTTTGCTACTGGGGCAGTGGACTCTTGCTACAGAGTAAGTGTCAGTACAGTGTCGGAGATTTTAAAGCCATGACTCTGAGTGAAGGCATCAGGTACACATAACCTCACTCCTTATCCTCTTTAGAAATTCATCTGTGCTTGTGTGGGAGTCTTAGATTCTGCAACAGCTTACCATGGAAGAGAAGGAAAGTACAAGACTGTAGACATTAAACAAGCTCTGAAGTAAACGCATAGATTTGTATTTTGCTTGCTTTGTTCATATCATTTGGACCATCAGCCTGTGAATTGCATCAATTTAGACTCCTGAGGCCTCACTCTCATTTATAGGAAGGGCACTTCACACCACTCTGGTAATAGAAAGAGGCATTAAAATGGCAGTAATTTCTATTTACATTATTTTTATGGCCCTGTTGCTATTAAAATGGTGTAAAGTGGCATTAAGAGAAGCCAAGATCAGGCTCCTGAGGGTCTTTACTCCCAGACTGCCAAGGATTACAATTAAGAGCCTAAATGACTAAGGGAGTGTAAGTGAAAAAATTTAAGAAAGGCATCTGTGGCAGAAACCGTATATTAGAAAGGCCAGGAAATGGTGTTGGTTTAAATTTGCTAAACTCACTTATAAACACCTGGGACAAAATATCTGCTGGAATAATGCCATTAATTTGTCTGGAAGCTGTTAATCTCTTTCTCAAGTCCAATACTGCAAAATGTATTGCTGGCATCATAAACAGCCTACATGAAGTAAGTAAATTTGGAATATAGATATTTCCTCAGTAGAAACATATTTATTTTATCAGAAATCTCAGAAGAGTTGTCAAAGATTTAATAGATAGAAAACTAATGAACTTGGGGACAGAACACTCTTCCTGCTGACCTGAGACAGAATAGTATTGGAAAAGACTCCTGTAGAATGGTCACATAGGCCCATAGGTCTGGGTCACTTTTAATTTTACTGTGTCTTCACATGTGTCTTCTGTCCCTTAGTATAAGCAGGATGCACAAAAGAGCTCAGTATTCAGAGTCTCGCTGAATAAAAATCACAAAACTAACACAAAGAAAACCCTGTTGGAATCCTAAAAATAACTGGACTGTGATATAACTACATGAAAAGTTACTGTGCTAATAAATCTCACTGTTCATCCAAAGATATCCTTGTCTTATGACAATATTGGTCCATGGAGCATACCTATAATTGATAAACATTAGTTAAATTGCTAAAAAACAAGACAAAAAGAAACAACAAAACCCAGTGAACTCTCTGTATGCAATAATTAGAACTCAATGCAGTCCTAAGATGGCAGTGTTTTTGTTTTTTTTAGTGGGGGAAGATGTTGAAACCAAATCTTTAAAATATCAGTTGTATACCCACATTTCATAGGTATCAGAGACACACCTATGCATTTGTGTAACAACAAGATATTTTAATATTTTTATCTGAATAGTTCTAATGACGTACACTTTTCAGTCATATGGAGGTTCTACATAAATGTCTGCATGCAAATCCCTTTCAGTAACCATTCTTACAATAAAGGAAGATTTTTTGGAGAATATAAAAGGGAAAAGACAGCCTTAGCTAATGCATGAACTGAGGCAACCTCGGATCTTCCTATCTACCTTCAAGATTAGCCTGAGTGGTTTCTCTGTTAAGATATCTTGCAGCATAGATTATGTTCAGCAACCTGATGAGTATGGAGTACTGTCTATGGGAATATTGTTAGTGGCCCAACTGTGCAAGCAAAAGAGGACTATGCTTTCCTCAGAAAGAAGATAAGGATCCAGCAGTCCTAAATGCAATTAGGGTTTGGACACTCTTTGCATCTCTAATGCCTCCGAAAGGAACAGACTCCCTTGAGACTTGGGCAGTGGGCTAACTCTCCAGTCCTTGGCTCTTTAGCTGCTAGGATTGTGAGCAATGAGTAGGCATAAAAAATGTTCCTATGCTTCAAGGAGGAACAAAATTATAATGAATTCTTTCATTTTAAACTATTGCAGGAAGTGTTGTCCAACTCCTGAAAACATTTATCTCTTGTCTACCAGCTGAAAACTCTTGTTGTAAGAAATCAGTTACAGCAAAAACCGCTTCAGCTCTGCTGAACAATTAATAAACTTGCTGTATTTTTTTATTATTGTTGTTGTTTTCAATCACTGTACGCCAAGGGATTCTTGGACTATTCCACTATTCTCAGATTAAAAATTTAGGACAATAAGGAACTACAAATAAAGCTTATGTGTCTCGAGAGCTAGTAGCCAGAGATTGTTGTGTCCATCAAATCTGTGCTTACATCAATAGAGAGCTGAATGATATTAAAGTAGAAGAAATCGCATTAGCTTTGTTCATATGAGTGATTCTTGCATCTGCGTGGTCCAAAACCAGCAGATCACTTAACCATCCATCATTCACAGTGATTCTTACAGTATCTAAACTCATCTTCAGCACAAAGAGAAATCTTTCATGTGGTACTGCAGGGACTGGTAAATTCAGAACACAATGATGCTATTATTGATTCAGGCTAATAAACACATGGTTGTGTGGGTCCAGTCTCAGGCCTGATATTTTTGTCAAATTCAAATTCTTTATGTTCAACACTACAAAACAAACAAACAAAAAAAAAACAAACAACAAAACTTTTGGAATTGAATCGTACTGAAGGAAACGGGCCTGCCACACATCTATCTATCCTTGAAAGTTCAGTAGTAGGAAAGTGAGAAAATGTTTTCCATTTTTAATAATCACAAACATAGAATGGACTAGGTTGGAGGACACCTCAAAAATCACCTAGTTCCAACCCCTTGCCATGGGCAGGGTGGCCAAGAACTAGAAGCTGTAATTTACAGAAATGCATAACCTATATGTTTTAGGTAAATACAAAACTACTTTTCAGCAAAACATGGAAATAACTACTCATTTCATGCGTTACTAAATGCTTTTAGAAAAACTAGTTTTATATGGAATTTCAAGTTTATGATATAAATGTATGTATCTATACGATGAATGCATGCAATTGAATTAGATCAGAAAATCTGGTAAGAAATTTAGCTGCAAAGTCAGCAGTTTCCTGCTGTGGCTGTATATTTTACATATATTATTCAGCTGCTTGTCATTGCAGCTCTCTGTAGCAAACAATTAGGAGATCAAATGCTCTGGTGAGTATTTTTCAAAGTTGCATCTTAGCACAGTATTTTTATTATAAGATTATGATTTAGCACACATATGTACCAGAATGAGGGGTGCTCCAAAAATAATGCCTCCTATTTTATTATGTTGGCCCATGACATCAGAGGTCAATGTGGGTGATATAGCAATAGAAGCTGAGCCTTCCCACAAGTATTCCATTACATATTGTTGCTGTGTGATGGATAGCAGCAGAGGGGCAGCCTGACAAAATGGTGTCTGACATGGAAATGCACATGAAGCTAAAATGCGTCACTGAATTCCTTTGTGTGGAAAAAATGGCACCCATTTAATGAATGGTAGCATTCATTGACACTATCTGAATGTTTATGGAGACCAAACAGTGGATATGAGCACAATGAGGTGGTGAGTGGTGCGTTTCAGCAATGGTGGTGGAAACAGTGGGTCACCTCTGCTGGTGCAGATTTTTACAAGTAAGGCATGCAGGCTTTTGTTCATTGCTGGCGAAAAATGTAAAGCTAATGGTGGTGACTATGTTTTAAAATGATGTTTTCTAGCTGAGAATTTGCTCTATCAAACAGTGTTATTGTGCTCTTTGTGTCTGTTTTATTTGCCATGGAAATAAATAGGAGGCATTACTTTCAGACCAATCTACATAATTCACTGTTGCCCAAAGTGGAAGCTAATTTTCTCCTTTTTCCTTCCTTGTATTGGTTCCAGCACTGCTTGACTCTTTCCTGTCACTGATTTGACTTACTAAATGATTAGGAAAACATTTATTTTCCACCTTTTCTTGCTTTATGCCATTTTAGTGACTTGTGTAGCAGTCTGACAAACTCCAGAGCCAGCATAAGGCAAACGGTGAGAATGTGTGTGTTTGGAAACAGGGAATGGATGTCAACATTTCATCCATTTTGAGACACTGTATTTTTCTGCATCTGATGAAATTGTGTACCAAGGCTCTCACCCTTGGTACGCGTAACCAAAGCGGATTGTGAGATAGGTTGCTAATTTGAATGGCTGAAAAAACTCGTAGTTGAGGCTGAAATGAAACACTTTATTTTAAAAATTGCTTTTGATTGAAATGATTATTTAGCTAGGGATTAAACACTTTGAGTTTTTTTATTTGTGATATTTAATATTCTATGTAGCGTTCTAGCATTATATAGGATTTTTTATCTCTGTTTTTGGAGAGGTGATGAAGTAATGTATGTCCATGACTGTGCAAATTTCAGCTTGGCAGTGCTAAACAGCCAGAAGGTGCTCAATGCAGAGAGGAATATAAATTTTCTGTGCTTCTTTATTAATGGTAACTGAGTTGAGAAGCTCTGTATTTCACTTGCTTTTCCCTGAAAATAGAACAATGGCATTAAAAAAAAGAATCAAGCAAACAAACAAACAAAAAAAAAAGGGGGGGGGGGGGAAAAATAGGGCTAAGCTGTCTAGCACTTTCTTTTCCTATAAATAGCCTTTTAAAAAATGAAATAGCTCTGTTTAAAATTAGATATAGTTCTCTAAATAAATTTAATCTCTTCGAAAGAGTTTTTCAGTCAGAGACTCTTTGAGCTTGTGACCACAAGCATTTATTATGAGCTTCATGTTTTTGGATAATAGGCCTTCTTTACAGTCATTCAAAGAGCTGGTTCACTTTTCTCTCCAGACTATGATTTGCCCTTCTGTCCAGTGCACATTTATTCTCCTTCTTGTAACATTTAAATTAGCTTCAATGGTTTACTCTTGGAATGGATCCTCACATGGTAAGAAGAAGCCTTCCTTGTACATTGCTGGGAGATAATTCAATTTTCACCAAAATAAATCCAGTTGAAAATGTTTTGTTTCCATTCTCTCACTTAACTCACATTCCTAGAGAAATGGAGGCTGTGTTTTGTATGCTGTTTACTCATTTAAAGCCAAATCATTATGTTTTGAAATTTTGACTGATTTGTTAAATTTTGACAGTGTGATCCTCACTTAATGTCTGCTAATGTATTAGACCACTTATGATGACAGTGTTGTTGCAGATAGATACTATGGATCTAAGCAACTTACATTGTCATTGTCTGGGACTGGATTTAAAATTGGTTAGCAAATATCTGTGAGGAGGAAAAACTCAGTCAGAAGATCAAAAGAAAGGGGAAATGTGAAAGACAGGAGTAGGTTCTACTGGCAATGTTGAAGACAAATAATGTAATGTACTCTGAAGGATGGAGAGTCAAAAAGCAAAGTTACCATTGATTGACATTCAGTTTCAAATATTTCAGATTATTAAGTAACTACTTTAACCAAAGATATCACAAAAATTGTATCTTTTCTCTGAGAGTGACTACAAAAGAAGAAGACCAAGAATAGGTGAATGCTCATTCTTCTTTGTAGATTACTCTGACAGTCAGTGGGCTACAGGAATATGTGGATCAAGTACTATATGTAGAATGAAGCAGTATTATCTGCATACCCTGTTCTGGTAACTTGAGGGCACATCAGTGACTTCAACATGATTTTCAGGATGTGCCTTTTTAATATGAATTTATTTTAAAATTAATTTTGCAAGGAAATGCTCCTGAACAGCTCTCAAGATTTATGATTTTTTAAACATTATTTGTTATAGTTTCAAAGTTTTTAGTTGAGGACATGGTCTTATTTTCATTCTTACTCTTCCCATTCCCATAAAAAAAAGCCAAGATGTCAATAATTTCTTTTAATGCTTACTTAAATAATTGTACTAAAGCATCCCCAGTATTATATTGATTCATAAATCTTATAGGACAATGAACAGATTTCAAATTAGTACGAAAACAGCACTATGACAGTGAAAACCATCAAATTCTGTTATTTCTTTCTTGAATCTTATATATTCTTAAAGATGTTTATAATTCCTTGTAAGAAAAGAGGAAAATTTCTTGAAAGAAGAATAAGTTCCTGCTGTCTTTACAGAAATTCTTCTACTTACAATGAAAAAAAAAATCTACAGGGTCGACAGTGAGCATATGGTAAATGGCTGTTTTTTTCCTCTTCATGCAAATTTGTCTGAAGTAACGTCCACTTGAGGCAGAAAATACCATTATCACACTGTGCAACAATACATCTGAGTATATAATTGAGATTAGCTTTCAATCACTACAATTTGTGAATGTGTAATTTTAAGAGGCTTTACCAGTTTTTCTATGTAGAAGAAATCTACCCCCTGCTTTTCTCTGGAAACATGGAAGACAATGCAGTGATTCTTTGAAGAGTTTTAACTATTAAGGCTGAACATATCAGACTGAATATTGTATATGCATTTATGCTTGAGATGAGTTTGATCCTCATTCTTTAGGCTTCGTATGTAATGTCTTTCTTTGGTCTTCAGAATATAAATTAAAATATGTATTTAAATAACTTTTTAACGAAGATAAAAAAAAATGCTGTTAATGTGGAAATTCTTGATAATATAAGACCAGCAAATCAAGCGTATATTCCTATGTCTCCTGTTGACTTATTTCAATTTAAACAAGTTAATAGACTTTAGATCTGAGTTCAAAACAAGTAAAGCCACAGCTTAGTTTGCAGACACAGATAAAAAATGGAGAGTTAAAAGAGACAGATGTGTTACATATTCACTCACCTAAATGGAATTTAGGCAGTGTTTAGTTTCAGTCCCAGAACTGCTTAAGTCGCAGAATCACAATATCAGAGAATTGTAGATGTTGGAATGGACTTCTGGAGTTCACCGAATCTAACCACTGCCCCTCCACTAAAGTAGGTTTTCTACAGCAGGTTGCACAGGAAAGTGTCCATGCAGGTTTTGAGTATCTCCAGAGAAGGATACTCCACAACCTCTCTGGGCAGCTTGTTTCAGTGCTCTGTCATTCTAAGAGCAAAGAAGTTTATCCTCATGTTCTGATTGAATTTCCTATGTTCCAGTTTGTGTCTGTTGCCTCTTCTGTTACTGGGCACTGCTGAAAAGAGCCTGGCCCCATCCACTTGACTCCCACCCTTTAGATGTTTAAAAACATTGATAAGATCCCTTCTCAGTCTTCTCCAGGCTGAACAGTCCCAGGTCTCTCAGCCTTATGCTCCAGGCCCCTCATCATATTTGTGGCGCTCCTCTGGCCTCTCTCTAGAAGTCCTCTGTCTTTCTTGAACTGAGGAGCCCAAGACTGTACACAGTACTACTAGATGTGGCCTCACCAGGACAGAGCAGAGGGGGAAGATCATCTCTCTTGCCTTGCTGGCCACACTTTTTTCAATGCACCCCAGGATACCATTGGCCTTCCTGGCCACAAGGGTACCCTGTTGGCTCATGTCTAACCTGTTGTCCACCAGGGCAGCCAGGTCCTTCTCCACAGGTCCTTCTTTCCAGCAGGTCAGCCTCTAACCTGTACTGATGCATGGGGTTATTCCTCCCCTGGTGTAGGACTCTGCACTTGCCCTTGTTGAACCTCATAAGGTTCCTATCTGCTCAGGGAGCAGACAGGAACAATGTGTTCACTTTCTTTTCACACCCATGCAAAAGCAAGCAACATCGAAGTGGTCAGGTTCTAACCTTTGGGCAAATGTATGGAGAAGCATAGTGCAAGGCTTTTCGAACTTGCTGGCAGGGCTTCTGAAAGCCATATGGCCATAAGGCAAGTTGAGATATAATTTTTCAGAGGCTTGTCAGCGCTAGAAATGTTGCAAGCCTTCCTTGCTCTGGAAGTGAATTTCCAAACCTAACTTTGTGCTGTCCAAAACTTTGAGAATACACTTAGTTGTCCCCAAAAATGAAGCCTTTTGTTTCTATCTCAGTTTAGGAATACTAAACAAAAATCTTTGAAGAGAACCTTTTTTTTATATTTATTTCTCCCTTAAATAAAATATATTTTCCTAATGATTTTTCTAATGTGAACAAAAACATGAAAAAATCAAAGGAATAGGCTTACATAAGTTTCACTTAAGTACTGCTAGAGCACTTAAAAAGAGTGCAGACAATCAAGAAAGATTAACTTCTCACAACAAATAATTGAAAGATAATTAATGCATTCTGTAAACAAAATAATAGTCACTAGATTATAATTCCTGTTAGCTAGAATGATTTGATGTTTTTTATTGAGATTAAAGATTTCAACTAGCAAAAGCAAATATGTTGATCTAGAATACTTAATTTTCTCCAGACAACTGGTTTTACTAGATACTAGCACAATTCTACCTTTAAGTGGGAAACATAAATCAGTTTAGAACCTTGGTCTCCTACGGTTCTCTAAAAGGTTACAGTTATATCAATGTGACTGTATTAAACAATCACAATAGACACAATAGAGGCATAGATTCAATGATACTTTACTAAGAATTTATGACAGAAGGGAATCTTCTGCATTATCAAGTGCAAGTCCCTGAATGGTATAATATAATGTGCAAATTGTTTCAGACACCTTAGTAAAAAAACACAACTAAATTTGTATATTTGCCAGAAAAAACACACATTGCAAATAAATGATCTTTCACTGTAAGATTCATTTAGTGGTGATCTATGTTTTATCTGCATAGCTGCAAAATGTTTACACTGGGTTTCTAGTTCATAAATCCTTAGTTCTATGCAAGCTTAATGACAGTCAGTCTTAACAAAACTTGCATTTATTATACATTTTGAAAAATTGCTCATGACAAATGCTAGTTTGTTCTGAGACACCAAGTTTCCCTTCCTTCATTGTCTGTTCTCCTGATTGTGGAAATGGTAAGCTTCTATACAGAATAAAGATTTAATAATCTAATGTTGGTTAATTAAGAGCTGTTTTTGATGCCCATGCTCTTACTGAGAGGGACCTTGTGCCTAACAGATCCTGTGATTTCATGGTGTTGCTCTCCAAATTAAGTGTTAATCAATAATGTAATGGACATTGGACTTAAATAATTAACTGTGCTGAGTAGGGAAAGTAACTGTATGATGCCACTGGTACTTTTTTTGTCTTTACAGAATGATAAAGAGACAGGAGAACATAGAAGATATGCAGAGCTTGACCAACTTTTTAAAATTCCCTTCTCTAGGTTTTCTAGTCATCATTTCCTGAAGTTTAGTGTACTTCATTTATTTAAGATGCTGGTTTATTCTTATTTGTACCCTTCTGTTTACTCAGTCCTTCTGCTACTGCTCATATTTTCTGTACTGATGTGTACATTCTGCAGAATTTTTTTCATATGTGTAAACATGCCCACCAATTATTTTCCCCTTCACTGTTTTAATGATAAGTCTGTTTTTTATTCCTCTCTGATCGTTCCAGCCTGATCTCAGTGATTACTTACTGTTAAAATGAGAAAATTCCCATTACAATCTTGGCACACTGGAATGTACAAGAGTAGTCCGATAGATACACATTTTCCTTTTCAGTTAATGTTACTTGACCTAAGTCTTATGAGCACATAAGTGTTTTAGAAGTGTCACTTTTTTTAATAAGTTGTAAAACTGAATTTCTGGTTATTTTGTGACTCAACAATGAGATTCTTCAACAAATGAAATATTCTATGTTTTATAAACCAAGATTTTAATAATAATTATATTGAATAATAATTACATTGACCTGTTTTTCTGAATTTCATACGTCTGACTGAATTCTCTGATTTTTCTCCTTGAATATGCAGAATACACTACATCCTAATCTGTGTGGATTTTATTGTCATGTATCTGCAGACAGTTTCATTTTCCAGCTTAACAGTAATTATGAGTAGTGATTTTGTATATCTGAATGCTTAGGTTGTATGCAGTTCCACATATGCTATTCATGTGACCACTGAAATAATGAACGTGTGTATTCAACTGTAAGTTTCATATGTCTTTCACATATCCCTTGATGAAAAGTACATGTAACTCTTTCCCACTAAACAAGGAAATTACATGGGAGAGATTTCTTCCTTTGTTAGCTCTTCAAGGAACCATGTGGAGCTGGGAACCTTCTCAGAACTGTCCCTCAAGAGGTGTGGATGAGGCTAGCCTGTGGCAATACCAATGACAGACTCAATGTCTTTTGACATAACCCTTCTCAAAATTTGCACCATTTCTATCTATATTGGATTTTAACTGTGCCTTTGACCTTCGACTATCACCAGGCTCTCAGGAGTAGGGGAGTAGTGCCTTGGATAGAGCAGAAGATGGTTCATAATACTTAAATGTTACACTGTCAAGAAAAGAAGAGCTGCGAATGCTTCAGGAATAAGAGAAGCATTAGAAATAGATAAAAATACACACATAAAGGCTTTGCAGGAGATGGTGAGCTAAAGATTGCTCTCAATAAATGAGAGTTTAGATGTGTTTCCTCAGGAAGGAAGGGAAACGGAAGAACATATCTCTCTGATTTTCACTGTGGCAAGATGAACATTGTGATGTTGTGCCTCTATCTCACAGATATGAACTACCTCTCAAAAAAAAATTATGTTACAGAAGGGAGACCGAAAGGACAGTTCTACCCATTTTAACTGATGGAAATTACTCATCCTTTGTATAGGAAGTTTCAGTAATAGGACTTTACATCTCTGTTCAGCAGAGCAGAAACTTGTACAGTCTCATCTGATATCAACAACTCCATGGTTAGTTGGAAATTAGGGATTAAATTGTGTTTAAATGAGATGGTCATTACATACATGTAACTTCTGCATAAATGATCCTCCAATTTTTGCATCTATATAATTCATAGAATCATAGAATGGCTTGGGTTGGAAGGGACCCCAAGAATCATCAGGTTCCAACCCCTCTGCCACAGGCAGGGCCACCAACCTCCACATCTAATACTAGACCAGGTTGCCCAGGGCCCCATCCAACTCGATCTTGAACACCTCTGGAGTTGGAGCATCCACAGCCTCTGGGCAACCTGTTCCAGCACCTCAGCACTCTCTGTAAAGAACTTCCCCCTGACATCCAATCTAAACCTTCCCTCCTTGAGCTTAAAACCATTCCCCCTTGTCCTATCACTATCTACCTGAGTAAAAAGTTGATTCCCCTCCTATTTATAACCCCTTTTTAAATGCTGGAAGGCTGCAGTGAGGTCTTCTCGCAGCCTTCTCTTTTCCAGGCTGAACAAGACCAGCTCCCTCAGCCTGGCTTCACAGGGGAGATGCTCCAGCCCTCTGATAATCTTTGTGGCCCTCCACTGGACCCTCTCCAGCAGCTCCACATCTTTCCTGTATTGGGGGCGGAGACCTGGACACCCTTGTTTCCACTGCTGGTAAAATCCCTTATTTTCCCACAGTCTGACCAGCGGGTCCTTGCCAAGCCATGCTGGTTTCCTGCCTCCCCTGCCTGCTTTCTTATTCTGAGGGATGGAGAGCACTCGTACTCTCTGAAAGGCATCCTTAAAGAGCAGCCAGCTTTCCCCCACTCCTTTATCTCTAAGGATAGCTTCCCAGGAGATCTCATCCAACAATTACTTAAACAGCCTAAAGTTTGCTCTCCCAAAGTTCAGTATCCTGACCCCATTCTTTGCCAGGCCCATGTTCCTCAAGATCACAAACTCAATCAGGACATGATCACTGCAGCCTAGGCTGCTTCCAATCTTAATGCCTTTAATGATCTCCTCTGCATTAGTGAGCACCAGATTCAGCAGTGCTTCACCTCTGGTCAGCCTATCCAATACATGAACCAGAAAGTTATCATCCATGCACTCCAGGAGATTCCTGGATCTCTTGGTGCTCGCCATGTGGTTTTCCCAGCAGATATCTGGGTAGTTGAAAATCCCCCATCAGGACAAGTGCCTGTGTGTGCACTGCTTCCTGCAGCTGAAGGAAGAAAGCCTCCTCAGCAGGCTCCCCTTTGTCAGGTGGCCTGTAGTAGATCCCTACCACCAGGTGCCCTTTATTAGTCCTACCCCTAATTCTAACCCACATGCTTTTAACCAGCTCCTCACAGTCTATCCACTGTTTACATAAAAGGGCAACTCCCCCACTCTTCCTACCCGGCCTGTCTCTTCCACAAATGCAATACCCCTCTACAGTGGTATTCCAGCTGTGAGAGTCATCCCACCATGTTTCTGTGATAGCAAGCAGATCATAGTTTTCCAAGCACATCACAGTTTCCAGCTCCTCCTGCTTATTTCCCATGCTGCATGCATTGCTGTAAAGGCACTTCAGCTGGGCTGACACACCTACTTTCTAGAGGTGCCCTCCCTCAAACGTCCAGAAGAAATCTGAAGTTTTCTCCTGCTATTTCCTAGAGGGACATGAAACAGTTTTGTGTGGGGGTTTGGCAACATTACCTCCTCTAAGGAGTCCCTGCAAGATCCTACAGGACAGTTCAGAGGTTTTTCCCCACAGTCTCCTGGTGTGACAGCAACTTCTATATTCTCTCTGTCCCATTGCACTTGACAATCTTTCCCCATCAGATCTAGAATAAAGTCCCAGACTACTCGCTTTACCCTAGCGAGTCTCATTGTAGCCCCTTCCTACTTAATTTAAAGCCCTCTCAATGAGCTGTGCCAGCTCTTGGGCTAGGATCCGTTTCCCTCTTAGAGACAGGTGACGCCTGCCTGCAGCCATTAGAACAGCTGCTGAGTAAATTGCCCTGTGGTTGAAAAACCCGGAGTTCCTGTAGCAGCACCAGCCTTTCAGCTGCTTATTCATTGCCTGGATTTTCCTAGCCTGCTCCATATCCCTCATCATCCCAGAAGGGACAGAAGAAAATATCACTTGTTCTGAAGTGATTACATCTCTTGGGTTAATTCTGCAACTTCTTTATTTTCCTGGCTTTCATTACTCATTGTTCTTGCTAGGCTTTTCAACACAATGTTCTTCAAATATCCATCTACACTGAGTCTGTTCATCTAACCACAATCAATCTGCCATTAGTCATTTACCAGACTAAGGATCCCTGAAGTTACAGGCCAACAAATAAATCCCCTTTTCTTCTGAGCATACAACACTTGAAGGAAATAAAACAGTAATGGTAATAACACTAATTCCTACTGATTTCTAAGACATCTAATTCCCATTAATTTGTTTGGGACAAATGATTACTTCACCATGTTTCTTAAGAGGACTGTTCTATCAGGTAATATTGACTAGGTGTCAGTCACCTCACTAGGTTGTTTACAGAAAGTGCTCTTTAGCACAATTTTTTTTCTGAAAACTAAATTTAGATTAGGATTTATGTATGTGTGTTCAGTTTTTTATATATCTATTTTGAAAGATTAGCATGGTCTGTGAGGTTTCCCAGAGAGATCAGCTTGATAAGATATCCTTCACTGGAAGAAAAAATATCCTATTATTTTCAGCATAAAGTGGATTTAGTACAATTTATGCACTTTTAACAGTGATAATTTGTAGGTGCTGTAACTCAAATGTCTTTAGACATCCTGACTATGTTTCATACTGCTTGTATTTAGGGTAAAACAAAAAAGAGGAAAAATTTAGTTGGATAAAGTTCCTGCTGATTTAAAGAAAATGAGGAAATAAAAGCAGCTGCTCTAACACTAGTGAGTATTGGAACAGTAAGATGTCACATGATTACATTTAGGATGTATCTTTGATGCAGGCCATGAGTCGATCACATGATTCTGTGATTTTTTATGTATATACTCTTGCAATTAAGAGAACACGGAGAAGCACTGTTGTGGGAGTTCTTTGTAAACAGGCCTGTTCTTGTTTAAACAGTATTTCAGATTCTGGTTCTGAGCAGAACACAGTGGTTAGATATCATAGGGACATTTGTAAGTACTTAAGAATGATATGGATAATACTTCAGTGGCAATATATCTCAAATTATTCTACTACTATGATGAAGGAAAAGTACTCTGAGAATGACTAGTGTTAACTATGTTCATGTATAATGCTGTAATGGATAACTGCAGAATTTCTGGTATACTGGCCAGGATCTAGACAGACACAGGTGACAGCTTGATGTTTCCATAGAGTGTTCATCAAAAAGGGAAGAAGAACTATTCATCTCTTCATATCAGATTCTTTTGAGGACTTTTTATCAAAGTTCGTAAATCCATGCCCACTTATGTGGACCTCTGACATAACAAGCTTGCTCTCTTGTTATGAAGTTGGAAGATTCCCCTTTCCTTAAAAATGTATAATATTATTCAAACCAAATCATACCCAAAACTGGTGGTGACAGAGGATGCAATTCTGGTGATGCAAAAACAGGTAGGGATTTTGAATTTAAATTAGAGAAAATGAAATTAGAATTTCCAACACTGAAAGGAAATACAGTTGTCTCATTAATTGATTTAGTACCAGTTGTGTCCAATAGCAATTTTTGTAGATGTGTTTTGGGCAATTGGTGGCTATTCCTTTATGAAAATATAAGCATGCTTGTTTTGGTAATATAGGTATTTGTTTTATATGTCTCCACAACTTTGGTCTGTCCTCAATTCAAAAGGTAGTGCAGAATGATTTCTGAGTAGAAAACTTGTCTTCAAAATACTTATTTTCTGTTGAGACACTTTAAGAGAATCTTGGGTTAGAGTTACGGTTATATTTGCTTTGATAAAATGTGGATAGGATTTTTTCATATTTACTCATAGAAATTATATTTCAGAAAACTATATTCTACAGTGTAAAGCAGACCAAAATTCCCTCACCCAGCTTTAAAGAAATGCTGTGTGGTACTCATTGTGGTGCTCAGGCCTTTCTTCTATTCGTTCCAAAAAGCACTGCTCTGTCAGGCTAGATCTTGCCATAGAGGCCTGTCTCAAATAATGCATCAAATCCGGGCTTCTCAAAAATAAATTTGTTTTAATACATACAGTTCCTGAGAAATCAGAGTCTAAGTAAGACCACCTGGAAAAGTAAGAGCATCAGTGTTGACATAGTTGAAGGTGACTGCTTTAGTAAAAAAAATCTGCCGCAGGCGTTCTGAGAAGTAACTGAAGAAGGAGCCTGGAAAGAACAGAGTTGAAAACACCATGAAAATTTAAGAGAAGGAAAGAGAAGATTGAGGCTATTACTACACTATAAAATAGTGATATAGCAGCTCTGTGAAGTTATATAGAGAAGGTAGAAGTTATCTGAGAAAGTAGGCTTATCCTCATGTGAATATCGTTCCCAGACTAGAAAAACAAAACATAATTTAGACCTAATGTGAAGGAAAGCCAGGGAAAACGTTGAATAATTCAGACAGAAAGGAAAAACAAACCAAAACAGGCTGTCTTGAAGTAAATTCCCACTCTCTAGGAAAGGATGGGAGAGGGCAAAAGATTGGTTCCTTTACCTGACTTCCCAGCTCAGCTGTTATACCGGGAAGGAACAGTGGGATACCTCTAGAAGCTAAAGGTCAAGTTTTTCTTTTCACCAACACGTGAAAATGAGATTCATAAAGAAATAGTAAACATTGCAGGAAGGGAAAGATACTCATTTTTGGTACAACCTTAAGCCAAGCATTAAGAAAAGGAAATTAAAACATGCAAGTTGCTGACAACAGAAAAAAAATACTGATCATCTAGAAACTAAAGGAACTGATTTTTCTTTTTGGTTGGCCAAAAACCTCAAAAATCTCTTACACCACCTGACTATGATGCTAATGCAAGAACTCATGCCAATGTTTTAGACAGTTTTGCATTTGCTCGAGAATAAAGCCCCCTTTGGAACTGTTTCCGAAGTGCTGTAGTTTCATGTCTTCACAGTTCAAAATTTGTAACACTGTAGGAACATCATACTAATAATCAAATATTTTCTTAGACTTCCTCTCCTCCCTCATGATCAAGGATCCATCTACACATGTCTGTGTTAAGTTGCTAAAGAATAGTCACTGATATTTATCATATCCCTATTTCACTGATTCAGACAAGTCCATATATTTTTAGCTGTCAGCTTGCCATCATAAGTCAGTGCAACAGTGACAACAAGATGTTAAAAATCATTTGGCTTTCACATTCTACAATTTGAAGCTGTAGATGAATAGAGTAAATCATGTATATCTCCTTTAAAATACCCGTAGTAATCTGTTCTTAAAACCAAATTCTTTTTCTCTAGCAGAGAGGTGTATGGATGTCTAATAGTTTGCCTGCATCTGCAGATTTAGATATACACTCTGTAACTTTTGTTCTCTGAATGAGGATTTATCTATACATCTAAAATAAGGGAAAAAGGAGAAAAAAGTATCATAATTTAAGTTCAGTTCACATTATATCCTTGTGTTATAGCATATTTTTGTTACTTACTAAACATTATCAATATTTTGCATCAAACTTTATTTTTTGTTGCTCTATTTTGTCTTATTGTGGCAAAACTTTCACTTTCTTTTTATCAATATTTTGTTATTATTATTTACTTCTTCAAAAATCACCTCTTTGGATGTTTGGACATACTGCAATGTTTTCTCATTATCTGCAGATGTTTCTGAGGAAGATTCTCTTCCATGGCATTGAAAAAGCATTGGTTATACGTAATTTGTTTACAGAGAATGTCAGGTAGTGTAGCTACCAGATTTTAGAAGATAATCCAACAGAGTAACATTTTTGTATTTGGTGATTTTGATCCATTAGCATGGCTGATACTTCCAAGATATGACAGCAAATTGTCAAAAAATGAAGTGCTCATAATGTCAAGTGTACAGTAACCATGACACTAATTTGGTCCCAATAGAAATCATAAGTAATGAAGTAAACTAAGCAGTTATCAAATTAACAATTAAATAAGTAATGAGTGTCTGTAAACAAGTCAAGCATACAGTCTTTGTTTCTGAACTCTTCTTATCCTTCACTGGTTTCAGTTTGCACACTGTGTGAATCTGAGACTTACGAAAAGAGGGGAGTGGGGCTGTAAGAAAAAAAAAGAAGTTCAAAGAGGAGCAGAAAAGAAGAGAAAAAAGGAGTAGAAAAGAAGAGAAAAAATGTTGTCATACGATTCATCCTTCCTAATAGTCAAAAACACTGGAGTCAAGAATGATATGATACTACAGTTTTGTTCTTATATGAAGTCAGTGACAACTGCTGTACAGAATAATCAATAATATTGCTCTATGAGAACTCTCTTAATAATTTAATGGATGGATTTTTTGCAAAATTTTTATCATGCCTGATCCATTCTGCTGGGAGATCATTAAAACAAGTATTGTGCATTGATAAAGGCTAAAATATGATTCTAAAGAACTTGTCCCCTGACAGAGTAGAAATGGACGGGATCTAACCCCATCAAATTAATGAGGATTGAAAGTCAAGGCTATTTATGACCAGGAGGTGTCAGACTAATAGTTAAAAGTCTCAATTTCCAAAGTGCTACTGAATTATTTCTATTTAGTGTCATGAAGATATCAGATTTTATCTTGGCTCCCAGGTAAAAAAAGGACTCTGAGCTGCTCTGGTGTCCTTTGACAACGCGCTATGAGGAACTGAGCTTGATGAAGTTCACTGTGCAGTTGCATGTAACTTAACTCCTCTCTGTAGCTTAGAGGGGATTTTACACTGTAAGCCTGTTGAGCTTAACTGGCACCAAAGTTCACTTTAAAATATGCTATAAGTTGGCAGAAATCCAGTGAGCTATAATTTAAAAAGGCCTGTAGTAACACATGACAAGGTGGTAATGAAAGATTGGTTGTTAAATCAGGGTCATCAGGGCTCCTAATTTTCTTAAACCCCTGCCTGATTCCTCCTTCCAATTTTATGATGTCTTCATTTAGTTACCTCCAGTTCCTCTGAGATGTTAGACAACACTGTAATGTAGGTTTTGTGTTATTATAAAACTGCCAATATCAGAGTTCTCCAGGACACTAGAATGTAAACCATTCCTTTTCTGACAGCCAAGACAATCTAATCCATTTCTTGAAACCATAATCTTTCTTCCCTTCCTCCCTTATTTATCCTCACACCCCTTCTGTTCTATAGTACTTCTGTCTTTCCCATATTCTGTCTTTTTCAAAATGACTTGTTATAAAGCATATGCAGACAGTAGTTTATAATCTAATGTAAGAGAGTATTTTATGGAACCCTTTCATACTAGCCTATCTCGCTCCAATTTATAGGAGGGAGAGGAGGTTCTTTTAATACATGTATACCCGATGGCAAGATTAAGACACAACGGGTCAAATGTTAGCCTGACCAGTTTATTACAAATCCTACTTGCTTGGGGAGATGGGGAAGGGGAGGCGGGTGATTGAAAAGAGATAGAACCACTTCCAACAGCAGTACGGACTTATTTATAAGTCCAAAGTGGTCAAGTCAGCTCTCTTTGGAGTGACAGCTTCTGGCTTTGGGATCTCAGCAGAAACTCCTTTGTTCCCATCTTCCAGGCCTTGCCAGCAGATATGAGGGAGCAAGGAGGTGCCCACCTGCATCTTGTTTTTCACAGAATATGATGGTGTCATTCCCCAGTCTCCCGTACAAAGCTGGAGTTATTTGGTCACAGGCCAGATCTTCTGCCAGTAAACACTCCTGAGCACTCTCTTCCAGAGGCAAACAGCTCTGAAGGAAATGCTTTCAAATGTTCACAAGGTGATGCTGATTGTCACACGGTGACACCCACCATTCGCATCCATGGTAAGTCAGTTAGAGGCTTATCACAAAAGATACCTCAGAAAGCAAGCTTTGAGCCAAAAAAAAGAAGGGTTCAGACATAGCCTTTACCTCGTACTCCTTGATTTGTCCTCACCCCATCTTCTCTTACGTGCAAGAAATGACAGGTTTTACAAATCCCAGAGAACAAATAGCTCCTTCTCGTATAGCTTGCATTTCAATTAATAACTTTGTTACGTTGTTACTTTAGGCCAATGAATTGCACACACATACAGAAAAAAGCAGAAGAAAAAGCATCCTATGTAACATAGAAGTGAATCAGACAGATTTTTTGAGGTTCAGAATGCAATTCCATAAAATGCTGGTGTTGATGGATGTGAAGCTTTGGGAACACAATACAGATAGACAAACTTCACACATTTTATCCTGTTTGTGAAACCAAACATTACTGGATATTGCAAGAAAAAACACCCTCAAGCAAGAATATTCAGTGCATATCTTATTTCTTCTCCTTTAAAGTACTCCTGTTTTATACACTGTTTTTTTTATTTAGGTCATCATTCAGCTCCTCAGTTGCAATGTGAATGTTGATTATGTGGATATTTCACTTACCAGACTTAAAAGGAAAACAAGTGTAAACCTGTATGAATATTTTGTGAATACCATATGAAAAACACTTGCATATTATATGAAAGCATAACTAAGGCAAAAGGATAAACATTGATTCTATTACACTGTCCTATAAATATTTTTGAAAAAAGAAGAGGTATTTTTAAAAAATTAATTGAAAGAGGTTGGATAGCCACTGAACTCTGAAATATGTCATATCTGAAGATCAAATACCTCTGCTCAGCTACTCTTAGATGCAGAATTAATTGAAAAACCTGCAAAGCATGTTCTGGTCATCATTAGGTATTTTTCTGACTCTTGCATTGTTAAGATATTAAAAAGAAATTCATTCCTGTACCGTAGTCTTCTAATGAACATATATTCAATAAATATTAATACAACAATCTTTGTATTGTTTCTTATATGGGTTTAGATTAATTCTTTCATTTTACTAATTTGTGAAAAACCTAGGCATGTGAAAGTATATACGGAATCTCTAGAAATAAGGAGCAAGGCTTCTGAGTCTCTATCAGTTCTTTAGCACATGGTAGAGCAGCTTGTTGCAGCAGTTAAAAATCAGAGCCATATGGCTCTGATCCACTGCAACTGCCACAATAGAAAGAAAACTTTGAAAAACAGAAAAAAAAAAAAGATGAATGAATGAGTGAAGTAGTCAGTTACTTTCAAGAATGTGACAAGGGCTGCTCTGAAAGATGAAGTAGACTCAATCTGTAGAGTTTCACAAGCATCTATTCTGAAAAAAAAAAAAACACAAACAGAATCTCCCAGTGCCAGAAAGACATTTAGGCAGATGGACTCTTTTGCCTGTGTGACTTCTCACCAAATCTGATAGATATAAAAGCATAGAGGTTCACATAGCCTGATACTTCAGTCTGCCATAGGGAATGGCATGGAAAGCATGGAGGTCAGATTCTGTCCTTGGCACAGGTAATAATGAATAGGAAAAGCCAAACAGTCACCTTGTACTTGCTCGCTGAATTGGGGGGAAATCAAATGCTGGTTACATCAAATAATGGCCTAAACCAAATTCACACTCTTGTTTGAATTTCTTAGGTTGATACAGTTTAATATTAGTACCTTCCTTCTCTTCTACCCACTTATCTGAAGATGTTTACTGTTATTGGAAGTCCACGGACTCCAAATGCATAATACTTCATGTACAATTTAGGAATGGTCTGACAGGAGCTTTATTATCTCAACCATGGTGAGAGAGCATTTGGACAGCATCTCCCCCTCTACTCCCAGTTCTCTGCCAAATGATTGCAGAGACCCAACCAATACACTGTTTCAGATAAATGGAAAGGTAAGGAAAAACAATCATTAATATGTTAACAAGGCCAGGTGGCCATGCCTGGGAGGGATGGACTCATCAAATAGCTTATTTACTGCCACAGTTCTAAGGAGTTCATCAGTAAATAATGTATGAAGGGATGGTGGAGCCTGTAGGAATGCACACCCGGTATTGTCATAACTTGGAAGGTGGGGGTTGGAAACTACTAGCTTGTAGTTGAAAGGAATGCTATTTTAGGTAGGGCAAACCTCATAGCCAGACTCTCAAATCTTAAATATTAATTACCTCACTACTTAATGATTTAACAGAAGAGTATCTCTGTGTCATCTTGCACCACTGTTAAAAGGTTTTTGAAAATTTTGTGAAATAGCTTAAGAAAATTTTTCTTCTCAGATTTATATTTTGAAGGCTATAACTTCAGTGGAAACACTGTATTAAGAAAATAGTGACAGTTGTCATATATCTTGTCTCATGAGATGGTAAATTGGTAACTGTTTTGATCATAACTAGACCCTCTCAATTCCCAAGACAAACTTGATCGTCTAAGAATAAAGTAGGATGCCTGTCCTTTAAACCTCAAAACAGCTGATCAGAGTAAAATGGGCTCTTCCTACCCACTGTCTGCATGTAGGTCCTGGCCTTGGATTTAGTCCTTCAGAGGTGTTGTTTTCTTCATTGCAGCAAACTCTGCCCAACCATCCTGAGCCTTCCTGAAGCTCTGTCCCTGCTGGGGCTGGCTGCTGGCACTGTGCTCCTTGTGATGGTCTCTTGTCTGCGTGAGGTGCAGGCTTTCTCCTCTGAATGCCTTCAGTCCTGCACACCAAAACCTCCTACATTTTCTCTTGGAGCAAGCTCAGTTGTTTTCTAAGGATCCTATCTGAGAATTCATTCAAATCTGCTACTTCTTCTAAAGATGTAACAGAAAAATAAGAACACACTGAGAAGCCAACTGTAGTCCATATCCACAGTAACTGCCCTCGTACAGGGCAGAATTTAAAACTCCATTTGTTTTCAAGGATTCAAATCTGCTAAACATCTGATATGCTTCTTCTCATAAAAACTTTATTTCTGGTTTTCTGTATGAATTTCACCATAAAGAGATTTACCTACATTCCTAATTTAAGATGAGGAATGTTGTGCGATTGGCTCCGAACTCATGGTACCAAAAACCTCCATCTCACTGAAACTATCATGCCAAAAATAAAAAGAGCATAGATTTTCAGGTTAAAAGCTGGTAAGAATTAAAACAAACAGATTACTTCCATTATATTGTAAGTTATGTTGAAGATTCTCTGTTTTTACAATTATGAGCTATGGAATTTAATGTCATTATATATGGAGTTGAAAAAAATAATAGAAAATTTTATATCGATACATTGTGCTGGGATTAATTTTTTTGAGGGGGAGCAGCTTTTAATTGGTATACTCTTATGTTCAGAAATGAGATTCATTGCTTACAATAAATGTGAGAAACTTTTCAGAAGCAAGTTGACTTTTTCAACCTCTGTGACTCATGCCCCTCCTTCCACAATTAGTGATCCAAATACTATGAAGTATGAGTCTGAGAAAGACTTTCAAGTTCTTCAAACAAAAATTACTACTAAAATTTCCTTCTGTTAATTGCGTTAATCATCTTTTCAGGTCAACTAGTTAATGTAGCAATACTGTATTATTTGTGTTAAATGCTAGTACTTTGGAACAAACTGAGGTGATAAGCATCCATATAGTACTAACTCTGCTGCACTTGTCTACTATCCTTAGATTACAGATCCACTAAGAGAAAAGAGAGAAAGGGAAAGAAGGTTTGAGACAATTTAATATTTAGAACAGTAGAGTACTTTTGTTTGAAATGTTCAGTATGATTATATGTGACATTTAGCAGTGAAGATGCATTTTATGTAGATTTGATTCAGTTTTGCACAGTTCAGACTACTTTTTTTCTGCAATTTCTTTTACAAAACTCTCCTTCAGATTAGGAAAATATCTGCATTTACTTCCTCTGATAGAGGTTGAATCCAGATTAAACTGAGCTTACTTTTACATTGTCCTAGAGAACCTAATGTACAAAAAATGGGCATTTTGTTTTTGCAGTTTCTTTCTTACCCTCATTTACTTTCTTACCTCTTTTTGAAAAAAAAATCAACCGAAAAGTGCATAAATCTTAAAAACAATAAGGTAGCATGTTTCTCAAGATCTAGGAATGAGATTTGAATTGTATAAGCGTTAACTGTTCTTTTAGAAGCTGAATGTGTAAGTTATTTACATCATCCTTAGGGTACCCCAAAAGATCCTAGAGAAGAGTTTAGTGTTCCTCTCAAGTTTTCCCAGTCAAAGAAGGATTTGAATATTTGATTACTGAAACTGAATTAGTGTTTGAAGTTTAGATTGTAACTTTAAAGTTTTCCTTAGCTTTTCTTTTCCTTTCTCCCATCTCTTCTGTAACTAAGCTGATACACCAAAGATATTTGGCAGTTTGGGTTCTCTTAAGTGAGCACAGAATGCTTTAAAATATTTGTATGAGAGAGAGTTCAGACTGTTTACCTTTCCACACAGAATTTCACTCAAGCAGTGAAATGTACTTCTGCATCCTAAAATTAAAAATGGAAAGTCTAGAGTAGAGTAGAGTAGAGTAGAGTAGAGTAGAATAGAATAGAATAGAATAGAATAGAATAGAATAGAATAGAATAGAATAGAATAGAAGCAGTTCATTTGGCAGAGACCTTCAAAGATCATCAAATCCAACTGCCTGACCTCTCCAAATTAGTAAAGCACGTTATTATTGAGGCATTATCCAAATGCCTCTTGAACTCTGACAGGCATGAGGCATCAATTACCTCTCTAGGAAGCCTGTTCCAGTGTTTGATCACACTCATGATAAAGAAGTGTTTCCTAATGTTCATGCTGAACCTTCCTGGCATAGCTTTGTGCTTTTCCTGTGTATCCTGTCATCACTTCCCAGGAGCAGAGCCTGTCACCTCGCTCTGCTTCCCTTCCTCAGGGAGCTGCAGAGACCAATGAGGTCACCTGTCAGCCTCCTCCAGACTGGACAGCCCAAGTGCCCTCAGCCTCTCCTCACAGGACTTGCCTTCCAGCCCTGCTACCAGTTTGGTTACCCTCTTCTGAATGCTTGCAAGAACCTTAAAATCGTTTTTACATTGCAGTGCCCAGAACTGTACACAGTATTCAAGGTGAGACCACACCAACATTAAATACAGGAGTGTCCCCTTTTGACTGGCTGGCTATGCTATGTTCAGTGCATCCAAAAATGAAGTTTGCCCTCTTTGCTGCCAAGGCGCGCTGCTGGCTCACGTTAAGGCTGCTGTCACCAGCACTCCCAGGTCCCTTTCTGCTGAGCTGTCAACCAGCTACTCATCTTCCAGCTTGTACCTCTCTCAAATATCTCTCAAGTAATGAAAAGAAATGACAGCAGAGAGAAAATGCACACACTTAAGATACCAAAAGGACCCATCTTAGTCTGGATCTGCAGCTACAATTAAGGAGCTAGACAATTCATCCTTACAAGTGTTTTTACCACCAGCAGAGCAGTCAAAGGCAATGTAACATATTTTTTTGTATTCTGATTTCTTTCTCAAGAAATGATCTGACATGGGGCTACAGAATATCAGTCTTCCTATAAATGACTTGCTAACCTTGAACATAAAAAATTATTCTACATGTTCTTTATTTTTATGACTTTGCTCATGCCTCATTTAACCCTGCAGTACCCTATCCAATGCCCTTGTGGAAATCAGGAGCAAGCTGATACTTGATAGAGATAGTATTGCTTGGTGAACATGATTTGGTTATCTTTAGTCTATCATCAGATTTTCTTCTAAACTGAGATACTTCAAAATACATTGAGGATTATGCAGTATTGACCCTGAAAGTTTGTTATTTTCCAAAACTATTAAAAACAAGAAGCTTATGGCTACATTTGGAGCAATAAAGATATATTTTAAATGAAAAAATTCAACACTGTTGTATCACAAATTCATAGGAAGAGGGATTTCATATTTTGTAGACATATTTTGCTGAGATCTAGCAAGACCATCTGACTTTCAAAATTCCTAGCAAAAACACAAACAAACAACAAAAAAAAACCCTCAAAGAATGAACCGTTCTGGGTTTTATTATAGTTTGATTCATGCCAAATTGGTATTTTTACATCCAAGAAGACCAGCAACTCTTGAAGGCTTATCCTTCTTCATATAAAAAAAATATTTCCAAGTATAGTTTAAAATGAAAAATTTAACATGCAGACAAGTTTAGCATTCTTACGTCTTATTTCTCCTTTGTAGTGCTTCATAAGTGGAATATTTTTAAAGTTTTAATTCAAGATTTCAAATATGGGTAATGAGAAAAAAAATGGGATTAAACAAAAGTGTGATTTTTACAAGGTTGTCATATTGCTAATATTATCTCTTTAATGTTGTATTCATTTGGCAATCGTAGCTCTTTAATTTGTGTCTTATGCTTTGGTTCAAAACTTGTTCTTCATTAAGTAGCCCAAGATCTCAGTAATTTTAATTAGACAAAATTTGAATAAAATCTCTTTTGTGCAAACATAAAAATGCTGACTCAATAGCTTTCTTACTGTTGCTTTGGTATTTGCATAATGCAATGCAAGAAAAATTTTTTTTTTCTCAATTGGAAAAGCATCTCAATCAAAATTTACAACAATACATCATGTAGCTATTGGGACAACATGAGAACATTTTTATTTTTAGGTATAAAGGTGTTAGAAAGGATATGTGATAGCATGCTGATAATATAATCACTATATTGATGCTACTGAACATCTCAGCCGAGTGTAGTTTTGTTCAAATAACAACTTAAAATAGAAAGCCCTGTTCTTGAGAGAAGGGATGGTAACTGGGAGGTGCTTGCTGAATCAGGTCCTTTAGATTCCAAAAATCAGAGAATATGTAAGACAGATCTTGGTAGTGCTTATCCAGTGACTGAACATGGATCAAAAAATTTGCACTGAACACTCTAGGTGCAAATTAAACAAAGTGCTCAAACAGATAAAAAGATTGCTTTTTTCTTTTTTCTTTTTTTTAATTTACATATATTGCTTTCTACCAATTCTAGGCTGCTTGCATGTTTGACATTAGCATATAATAATGCTAATGGTATGCTTATATTTTCTGTTAAGTGTGCTGAAAACATTCCTGGATTCATCTGTGTTCTTACAAGAGCTGAGCATCTGCTTCTCCATGAAAAGATTAAATGAAGGAGTATACCTTGAAACAGCACTGAAGTGCTTTACTTAAGTAACATTTATGCTGATATTACAGTTATTGTGCAATGCTTCATCCTTTCAGTGCGGTGTAACCTTTCAATAGTTGAAAGAAAAGGAAGTGGGATGTGTTATCCTGTTGCTATTTTTAGAGAAAAATAATTCTCTTCAACTGATACAAATGAAGTTTGTTGGGATAAATGACTTAAGCTTAATGTTTTAGTATTCAGCACAGTAAAATCTAATATGAAGGACACTATGATGTCATCAGTGTGTTGTCCAAAATGCAAATTAGAAAATAAGTTAATTCATTTAAGGCTATGATAAAAATATTCAGTGGAATAAAAGAGAAGGAATGTTTGCTTCTCTCTAAGATTTATACAAGTCTTTTCTCTCTCTTGTGAGGTCAGCTCACTAACTAAATAAATGTACTTTTATAAAGCAAGGTGGCAGCAAGAATCTTCTGACGGAAAAAAACAGTGTACGCTCATTTTTCATACAGTAAAAAGATAAGATGCAAGCCATGACTGCATTCTATGCCAGTTCCCTCCTTCTACAGTTTCTACCCACAGTTACCCTGTAGTATTTAATGAGTTTGTATAAAAATTATATATATATATTTATGTGAAATGTATCTACTGTTCTTCTGAAGAATTTTAGCTCAGGTGCTGAAGAAAATACAATGGTTAATACAGCTTTCAATAAGTTTTTCATCATGTGTAAATTTTAAATCATAGGCACCTAGCGATGTATTTGTAAAGGGTTGATTGGATCAACTTTTCTGTCCATCTGATGTTTTTGAGTACCTATTCTCTTCTTAAAGAAAGCATTTTTTTTAATCTCTTTTGGTCATGCTGTAAACTGAGATCTCTGATGCAGTGAATTATTTTAGCAAGAATGTAGATTTTCTTTTAACTGTGAACACCAGCCTATAGGAATTACTTTCCTCAATATATATTTATATATATATATTTCTGTTTTAAAAGCAGTGCTGAAGCCAAAAGCATCTAGGAAACATCCTGAGAATAAGACTTTCCTACTTGTGACTGCTAGAGGGGAACTAAGCAATCTTTAAAGTTTTTTAAAATAAAAATCAATAGAAAAGGTCTTAGGCACTGACAGCTTACTTACACGGAAAAAATGTCTTTCAAAATTTCTTGAATCCTGAATTGCTTTATACAGGTGACTTTTTCCTTTAATCTTTTTAAGAAATTAAGAATGTTTGGTTTTCATAGATTGTTGTCTTCAGTGAAGGTGCAAGTTTTTACACACATCATGGAATTTCTGCAGATCTGGCTTTCTAATTATATTTGAAATAATCCAAATTGTTCTTTTTTTTCCCCCTGTATGTTTAAATGTTTCACATGAATCTGATAGTTTATCTACCTTACCTGTTCTCCAGCTGACCTCTTCAAACTGTTCCATTGTGTTTCGCTCTCACTCTATACTCGTGGATCTGTGATTCTACTTTGCAACATAAAGAGCTAATAGCTCACAGATGATTTTGAAAATATCCTTTTAAATTATAAGACCTTGTCTAGACGAGGATTTGCTGTTATTAATGTGTTAGCTGGCTAATTCTGATGCATCCTTTCATATCAGTTTAGATAAAGGATGCATGTGTTTGGTAATGTTTTCCTACGACATTTGGGTTTGATTCTCCTTTCGTTTGTGTGCAACTGTTTGTATGAAAAGCAACGACATTTATATTCACTCATTTGTAGCACATATTTTATAGGAATAAGTAAGCTAGCAGCAAGGGTGTGTGTAATGAAATCATTTTCCTGTATGTGTGTTTGTGTATGTGTAGAATATAATTAACTGATGTCTGAAATAAAGCAAGTAGAGATTCTGAGGAAGATTTGGAACACAATTCTTTTTTGGTAGAAAAAATATTTATTATAAGATATACAGTTTTTAGAATGTTTGGAAATTTTATATAAGTAGAAATAATAAGATTACCAGAATTATTTTGGTGCAGCATAGTGTCAAATTAACTAAAAATCCTATTACTGTTAATACTGAAAATACATAGTTCAAGGATACACAAACAATTTTGATACTGTGACAACAAAATGCCATGTGTTCAAGTTCTGATGGGGGTTTTGGATTGTTATACACCTATCCAACTCTAAATCAATTTGGAAAAAAAAATGATAAAAAGTCAAGGAAACAAAAAGATAAAGAAAAATGAGAAAACTGATGAGTTTCAGGGCAGAAGTTTTTGTTATGTGATGTATACACACAAAATTAGGCATCATTGTAAAAGCATTTTATAATATGCTTCTTAAAAGAAGCCTCAACAATGTTTGCATCCACTTATTATTGCATCCAAAGAATACATATAATCTTATCCTGGAATATATGAACAGTAAAATGCATGACATCAGCTATCAAGACTGAGTGGTGTCTGAGTGGAGGGAAGCCAGATAGGGAGGGCTTACTGAAGAGTGAAATGAGCACTCTTTTGTTTCTTATACCTGGCAGGGAAGTCTTGGAGATTTGTTACAAAGCAACTTCTTGACTGGGAAGGGCGGTAACAGCTTGATATTTACTGCATTTTTGTACAAGTTTTAGCTACTATTGGTGTGGTTACCAGCATGCTTCTGTCTTCAGAAGATAGTGTTAGTAATGTAACAGTGTTGATTCAACAGAACAGGGCTGTATGCCATCCTGGTTATTTTGCCCCAAAATGCACAGTCCAAGGCAATGGGCCACCAGCTGGCATGCCAGTCCTGCCAGCTTTGTGCCACTAGAGGAAATATCAAACTAGTAGTACAAAAGGTCTGGCACAAGACAGGGAAATTCTCTCCAGGGTACTCCAGAATGCATTCATTATTACCTGTGACTTTTACAAAACAACTTTTCTACAGATCTTGCAGAATTGACTGGATACTCTATTTTGTTTATCCTGCTAAAAAGTACACTTACTGATGACATGCAAGGGTGGAAATCAGACTAATACCACCAAAAAAAATATAATAATTTCAAAATGAATTTGAAATTTGAGAGCAGAACGGCTCTCACTGCACTTTCCCTTATTTATTTATCTTGCAGTCAAAGAGAGGTTGCCAGGGAACGCGTTTTGCCAGAACCCTACAGGAATCTACTCTAAGTTTTTTCAGGAACAAACTCAAAACCTTACTCTAAAAGACTTTGCTGCTGCAAGCACTCTCACTCATTTCAACCTGCAAATCTCAAGCGATTCTCTTTCTCCTTCTCCTTCTCCACCAAGTAAATAAACCAAAATGTAAGCATTTCACACCAAAGCCTGCTTGAAGGTGCTCTCATGCTCAAATGAGAAAAGCTAATCTGTGGAATCCAGCACATTTCAGCTCTTCCTTCTACATGAAAATAGTTGGTCACTGCTGGGATAGTGACACTGAAAAACTTTCATAGAAGTTTTTGCTCTTTTTATGCCATTTTTTCAAATGACTAAATAAATATAGGAAAAAGTATTAGAATTAGAATTCTAAAATTAGCCACTGTAGTTACAAGTTTTTAAAGGTCTGATATAAGAGTCTGATATCTGTGCTTTCCTCTGATATAATCATAATTAATTTGTGTAAGAGCTGGATGATAAGATAATGAAGACTTTGACAGTGTGGATAATACTCCAGTGGCCAAATTACTTTCAGAATTTGGTCTTGTATACACTGCTAGAATTCTGCTCCTTGGAGGTAGGATGTTCTTAGAAAGAGAAGGCTTATCTTTCTGCATGCGTCTAGCACTACTAACTCCACAGCAATGTCAAAACCACTTTTCAATGCTCTGTAAGCAGGCAGAGCTGGCAAAGAAAGGATTCAGGAGATGGGCTAATTCAGGACTGCTTTTTATCAGTTTATTTTGACAGAGATCCTTTAAAAAATACGTGAACTCCTCTACTTTGTGTATCTCTCTCTCTCAAAAAAAAAAGATATTGTAAAGCAAATCTTACAAGCCGAATTATTCCTGATTTTGGATGCAGCTATAATATATATATAGCTCTTCACAAACTGACATTATGACAATAATAATGCAAAATACTCAAAATATACAACATTTTTTTTATTTTAATTTAATGAGGAATTATAGTTTCAGATTAATGATTCTGCCATAAGGTGTACGGCAAGATTAACCCAAAAACCACGAAAAGTACTACCCAACTGTCATTCCCTGCTACAGAACATACTCATCATTATCTGCATGTACCCAAGCCCAAAAACAATGGGTAAAGCTCCATGCATTGACTACTGACTACCTTCAGTAGATACTGGGTCAATTGACTTCAGTAAGTATAGGGCAATTCCTGTGTAGATCTCAGTATATCCACTTTGAGAGCAGCTTCACCGAGGTTTAGTAGTAATGTTCTTTTCTTTGAGGGATACTGCCTCTTCAAGAGTGATGTGGAGCTGCAGCCTAACCTAAATTATTTTAATCAAGAAAGCTCTTCACCTTACCTGCAGTTGAACCCTTTAATAAGGAAGATAAAGCTAAGAATTGTAGATAAGACTGCATATATGAGACAAATCTGATCAGACCCAGAAGTGACTTCATTAGCGAACTCTGAAAGCGTGTCTCTGCTGCAGTGATAGCTGCTTATATAATAAAGATCAGTGCAGTTTTGTATATTTTCCACATGGATCTCTGCGTCATCACATCTAATTCTCAAGGCACTTCTTCCAGTTATCTAAGAAGTTTTGGAGCAGACAAGGAACAGCTACTGCTCTGCAGATAGACCTTGTAATTGGAAGCTGCAACTGGACACCTCCGTGAGTTGGATGTGCACTACTTCCTCTACCCTCTTTGCCCACTCTCTTCTAACCCTATCACAGCTAAATATCTTTTAGAAAGATACTGATGTACAGCACAGACAGATTGCAAGGTGGAAACAGTCTACATTTTACCAAATCTGTAACTTGGGAGCCATTGGTAGTTTACGTAGAAAACAATATAGACTTCAAGCTTGTGTTTTGATAGAACTCTGATAAAGCATATATGTTGGTCCATTTCAGCTGTCCTTTCCTGACTATTTAATGTATCAAAATAATATTATAAAGAAGCAAAAATCTTGATGAAAAAGGGTGACCATTGTAGCAAAGGCCATAAGCAGAAGTTTGGCTTCTTGCTTTGTTTGTTCAAATATGCTGTATTCTCTCACTGATGCTATGCTCAACTTTCCTTTTCTTTAAATAGTAATTCCTTTTTCCATATAGATTTATTTTTCATTTAATTTTCGAACTTTCTTAGTATCTGCGTAGCCTGTAATGCCTTTCTTTGACAATGTAGCTGAAAATTGGAGCTTTGCTTCTTTTTTATAACTAATTGAAAATAAATACGTAAAGCTGCCAGTTCTGCTATGTCTTTTGCCTGATGAAAGGTCATTCACAATCTTTTTTTCTGTAGTTAATGAAACGCACCATTGCGATTACACTGAAATCTGAATGTCTTCAGAAAGTTTGAAAACTAAACAATTGTATGTGAGATAACAGAGAAAAATAATTTCCTTTGGAGAATGACCTTTCAAAAGTGACTAGTCCACATCTTTTTAGTGATGCCAATATGTCAGCTTCACATTGTGTACAAACCTCCCTGTCTTTGCCATATGCAAATATCCTCAATAAAATGGTAAAATAATGCTACACATTGTAATATTTATTTTTTTCACAAATGTTCATCAGATAATAGCTTTTAAAGGTCTTTGAATACAGAACACTCTATGTGCTGTCTGCTCAGCCAGTTGATTTTGTTTACAAAATGTCAGCATTTCCTTTTTTTCTGAAAAGGATAAGTGATAGTGTCTTCTGAAGAAAGGAACCTAACTCTCAGCTTACACTTTCAGCAGTGACCTCTATTGTCTTATTCACTGTAGCACTAATAACAAAAGATGATTGCCACATTCATGTGAAAAGAAAAAAAGGTGAAAGAATGTCCAGACAAATGAGATAATCTTATACTAGATCTATTACCATTTTCTAATAAAAGATTGTGCTATATTTATCAGAACAATTTTTTTCAGAGATCCTAAAGCTCAATTATGATCAAATTATATGCAGAATAAAACTGCAGATATGCAACCTTAAGGCCTTTCCTTTATATGAATGATTTGTGGTCACTAAAGCTTAGAGTTGGCAAGCATCAAATATGAAGGGAAAGTACTAAGAAAGTATTCATAAATCCCTTTAAGAACTAATCAGCACAGATTCTTCCCTGTCATTCTATAAATCATATTTAGAACATACCAAATAAATGTTATTTTTAGAACATAGCCCACCTCTTGAAAGTTTTGGCATATAAAAAAACAGGATAGGAAAAAAAAAAAGCATAGATTCAGAGAAGCATTTATCTGCCAGTTAAAAATACATGCTGATAACACCTTTTATATGGGATTTACGTGATTGAAATATACGGTCAAATTGATGGTTGTGGAATTGCAGGGCTAGGTCCAACAAAATTATGCCGTATTCTAGTTGCCTTTATATTCTTCTATATTTAATTTGCTATTTTACCTTAGGGAGACTGTTTATTATTATTATTACTATTATTTTTGCCCCTCATAGACTCATGGATAGAAATCTGTGCCTTTTGGAGTTGTACATCCTTAAAATGTCATCTAGATAGAGGTAATGGAATGTAGTCACTAAGAAAGAAAAATGTTGAGCTTTTGAAACACAAACACTGACAAGCTCTATGTACTAAAGTTACCACATAAATTAGAACCCACGTAAAATCACACACTGCATCAAAATAACACCATCCTGCAAAAGCTTTGTATACTACCTTCTGCAGTATTCCAGGCATTAGGTGATTGTGATGCTGCATAGAATTGATCTGGACTGCATGTGCCTTCTTGGAGTGTACTGTTTTGTGGTTCCACATACTTCAGCTTTTTATGTAGAGGAACCACTTTATATTAGCTAATAATTGAATAAATTGCTAGGTTCCAGGTGATCTGCAGGACTGATTTTAATTTTGGCATATAATGATTTAGAACTTTTTACATGGATGCATTAAAATAATCTAGAATGCAGACTTTCATCTCAGCAATATCTTGCCAGCTTTTTAAATGCTATCAAATATTTTGAAATACAAGGCAACGTATTCTGTATCATACTGAGCATCTCTATTATGGTAAATTACTGAGTCACATTCTGACGTGAGAATCCAGATGTACACTTTCTTGTTTGAGAAGGTTACCTATTTTTTTTTTATCCTTTTTTATTTCAATTTTTATATCAACTGTTCTTTCTACAAACAGTAGTTCTTCTGTTCCTTTGTTAGTAACATGGAAGTATGATACATATTTTAGGAACTCTTGTATTATTTTAATGCATTTAATTATATCACATCTGCATCTATGCATTCATATTTTATTACAACAACTTTCAAGCTCCTTATCCAAGCCCCAAAGAATAGTTGTCATAATAATAGATTTCCTGTGATTCTAATCTCAATATCTACAGGGATCAAGGTACATTCCAATAATATTTTATAATTGGTCCCTTTGCTCAATTAATAAGTCAAGTCTTATCAATCAGAGACTCTTTCCATTTTTGTTACAAGTGCTGCAGATGCTACGCAGAGAAAAACCTTTACTGAGAGAGAAACTCTAAAGTTCAGTGAGAAGAATCACTTTTAATTTGACTTTTGAGAAAGATCCCGTTCACAAAACTGTTTGAACAGGACAGATAATTCATTACATAAGCCATCAGCTGCTTTACAAAGGAAAACAACTGTAAGGGTTGATGAGAACCAAAAGAATACCTTTAGGTCAAATCTTTGCCTGTGTTGTCTGGCTGCTTTGTGTGGTAAATAGTCAGCAAAAGTAGCAATTGTGAATACTTTGGAGAACGTCTCACCACTACATATCTGAGATGACTGCTTCCAAGCTGCTTTGGTACCGCACTGCTATAAGATCACAATGACTCCAGAATTTTTTTTATAAAATATCTTCTGAAGAAGGCCACTGCAATCAGATATATAACCATACTTTAGTACTTTAGATGGTCGAAGTGTAAGTTAAGTAACAGGTGTCTGAAGGAGATCCTTATTATTTCCCATACCACCTGCAATGATTCTTCCCTTCCAGCCCACTCACAGGATAACTCACTCAAGAGGCAGATAACCATCTCATTTGTTCTCTGTTGCTGAACAGCTGGCTATCAGATACGGAAAATTACCTTTCTCAGATACTCCCCGAGAAACTTCCCTGTAAAAGTAATAACTAAGTCAAGTGAGGTTTTGGAACAACTATATAAATTAGGTGAGCGGGGTCTTCCAGAATGACTGAAGAAATTGTAGCAATGCAAATGCCTCTTTTACTTCTGTTTCATCAAATGATGCATTTCTGAAGGTTTTCCAGTATTAAGTAGATGTTCTGTTATGGCTTTCAGCAAGCAAGTACTGGATTATTGCATATCTAAGAGTTAAATAGTTGAAATAGTTGAGAACAGCTTTTGGGGAGGTGAAAACACAAGCAAAAACAAAAAGAATCATGCCAAAGGCAACAAATTAAAAATCCAAATTTTCTGTAATGTTTTCTGTCATTTGTATTACCAAGGACATTAAGCAGGACAGACACTAAATAAGAATTCTTATCCTGCGGTTTTGTTTTGAAATTCATGATCTTTCTTTGGAGCATACTAATAATTTTCACTGCAACTATTTGCTCATATGTCAGGCCAGTAAATGAATGAAACATTGTTTTCATAGTGAAAAAGTAAGCAGGTCTTCTAAATGGTGATACATAAAATTAAATTTAAAAAAATTGCAATGGGTGCTTCCGTAGAAGTGATTTACAGACCTGCTAAGTTAGTGGTCGCCAGTTGGGCTATGGAAGATGATCATGAGAGCGTTCAATAATTTATTAACAGATACCGCCCTTAGATCACTAATTTTATTAACAATAATAATAATAATTTTCATTTCTGGGATGCTTGTGTAACACTTGAATATGGAATCCATCTTGGAATCAACCATAATGAATAACATGTTTCCTTCCTGATGGGATAGCACAAGCAACATGAAAACAAATTAAAGCATCCTCGCTGATAAAGAATTGGGCAGAATTTGAACCAGCCGAATCCCAGTCTAATATGTTAGAAATTTACCATATGAGCATTTAATACTTGGTTCTCAAGATTTAAAGCAACTGTGGTCAAAACATCTGGAAAAAAAAAAAGTGCTTCAAATTTAGATTACTGGCAGAAGAAAGCCTCTGCATATCAGCAATGTTTTTTTCTTTTTCTTTGCTTTTCAAGGGACAAAAAAGCAACGTGATTTTAATTCTATAATATATACTGTATCATTAAGTAGGACTGATCATTCGGTTAAGAATGATGCAGACTTTTCTAGTGTATTAGAAAGTTAATTTGATCACAAAAATAGATTAGCTACATACAGGAGCTAATAATGCTTTTGCTAAAATATTTATGGAGTTAAATTATTCCATAAATTGGAGTGTATGTCTTCAAGATTGTTTCATTTTAATATTAATATGGACAAACTATGTCAGAGATACTAAAAATGTTGAACTTCAAACATGTTTCTTGATCATTCAGATTTATATAAGTGCTTTTTGGTTTAGGGCATGTTCAGTGAAAGATAAAAGGAAAAGCTTGATATATTTTAGGGTGATAGGTGAACGAAGTGAAGACCTATAGAAATAGGTCACAAACTACCACTTGCATATAATAAATATTTTAATTGAGATTGCTGTAAAATACTGTTTGCAGTAACATTGCAGAAAAGTGGTTCAGTACAAAAATAGCTCTAGAAGAGGAAAACTAAAAATGATATTTTTTGCAGTTGTTTGAAATAAGCATTTATCACTTTAAATCAAAATGAATTCATTTTGTACAAATCATATAGTAGATGTAAAATCACTCTAGCATGTGATCATCCCACACATACTTTAGTTTGTCATTCTTCTTTTTCTTTTTGCAGGTGTTGTCAAAAAAAAAAAAAAAAAAAAAAAAAAAAAAAAAAAAAAGCAAAACCCTCCACTTACCAAGATGCATGTGTACTTAGCTATTTACAGCTTGAAATGAGAAAATAAACCTTCTTAGAATTCTGGAAGTGTTGAATTTGTTTTTCCCAGCTGGAGAGTAGGGTTTGCATCATTTTATTAATATGTCTATGGCAGAATGTTCTTCAGCATTATGCCAGGAATCTGTGCTGCATGCTGTGGAGTTCAGTGAAAGGAAAGGGGATTGACTCTGCCTTTGGAAACTGCTGCATCCACCTGATGATTGAAATAGACATGGTGATTTTAGGACATGGTTTTTCTGTGGAGAGAAATGAAGAATGGTTGGTTAAGCAGTGAATCCTGAGATTTCTTCATGCCTCTTATTTGTGTATCCCCAACAGCTGCATACAAATGTAACATTCCCTGTTAAATTTTTCTGCTTCATACGCCTTGTGTTGCTATTTCGGGTTCGTATATTTCAGGTGAAAAAGACCATCACGCACATGATGCACGCACGGTAAAGGAGTGTTTGTGGAATGTTTTGCTGACATGTAAAGCCAGGTGGGAAAGTTAAAAGAGAAAACTTGTGAATGTACATAAGGGATGTTAGAACCTGTAATAAACAATTTGGATTGCTCACATCCGAGTCTGTGCCTCAGACGCTGCAGGAAACTGTGATTTAATATCTTTGGTTAAAGACATTTTGGTATAATCTTCAATATGTGCTTGTTGCATGTTTCCTATACTACAAGAATATTTTAAATTTCTGAAGCTAAAATACTGTGAAATACTCCACGCATCTCTCAATAGCTTTTAAATAATGACATACTAATTTAGTGGGCTCACCTTTCTTGTACCAGTAGAATTTTAGTAACACTGTGGCTTTATTAATAAAAAGCACAACAAAGCCAGATCTAGGCATAATTACATACACAGCTAGTAGTTCCTGTCATATATTGTTTTTCCTTCTGCTAAAAGCTTTTCTTTCACTTCTCCAATGATACCATTTCCACTGAGTCTGTGTGTATACGAGTGGAGACAACAGTATGTGAACTTTGTGCTGTTCCAAGAATGCAGTTCAACAAACAATCTGGGCACCCAATGTCCACTCACTGTAGGAAACTCTTGCCTTTGGAGAGCTGCAGATGGGGCATACAGCACATTTTGTGCTGTGTTCATAATAATTAACTTTTTGTACTTCTGAGATCATAGACATGACGTGATTTATCAGCAGTGCCATATTACTTCTAACCAATAGAAGTCAGGTTTCCCTGAAATTTTGAAAAGCAAATATTACATGTTATGGTCTTTTTCTACATTATGACCAGCTTGTAACCCCTGCACATATTTACTCATCAGACTTATCATTAATCTATTTAAGCCTTCTTCAAGCTTGTTAAATCCTAGGCAGTAAAGCTGTCAAATTTATTATCATAGAATCATATAATAGTATCATAGAATGGCTTGGGTTTGAAAGGACCTTAAAAATCATCTAATTCCAATGCCTCTGCTGTGGGCAGGCTTGCCAGCCACTAAATCAGGCTGTCCAGGGCCCCATCCAATCTGGTCTTGAAGGCTTCCAGGGATGGGACATCCACAACTTTTCTGGGCAACCTGTTCCAGTGCCTCACCGCCTTCCGAGTAAAGGATTTCTTCCTAATGTCTAATCTAAATCTCACATCTTTTAGTATGAAACTATTTCTCCTTGTCCTATCAATATCAGACCATGTGAAAAGTCTGCCTCCTTATTATAAGCTTCTTTTAAGCACTAAAAGGCAGCGATGAGTTCTCCCAAGGGCCTTCTCCTCTCCAGGTTGAACAACCCAGCTGCTCCAGCCCTCTGATCATCTTTGTGGCCCTCCTCTGGACCAGCTCCAGCAGCTCTACATCTTTTTTATGTTTGGAGTCTCAAGCCTGGACACAATACTCCAAGTGGGGCCTCACAAAGACAGAGCAGAGGATGACAATCACCTCCCTCAGCCTCCTGGCCACTTCTCTTGATGCAGTCCAGGATACAGTTGGCTTTTTGGTCTGCAAGTGCACACTGCTGGCTAATGTCCAGCTTTTTGTCCACCAGAACACCCAAGTCCTTGGGTGAGAGCAGCAAGGCTGCTCTCAGTGAGTTCTTCTCCCAGTCTGTACACATTTTGTATTGCCACAACATTGCACTTGGCTTTGTTGAACCTCATTCAGTTTACATAGGCTCACTTTGCAAGCTTGTCCAGGTCCCTCTGGATGGCATCCCTTGCTTCTGTCATATCAACTGCATCACTCAGCTTAGTGTCATCAGCAAACTTGGTGAGGGTGTACTCAGTTCCACTGTCCATGTCATGGATAAAGATATTGAAATGCACCAGCTCCAAGGCAGACCTTTGGGGGACTGCTCCTCGCTGGACTCCACCTGGACACAGAGCCAATGACCACAACCCTCTGGCTGCAACCATCCAACTAATTATTTATACACTGAATAGTTAATGCTTCAAATCCATCTCTCTCCAGTTTAGAGATAAGAATGTGGTTGAGGGCCACATAAAAGGCTTCGTAGAACTCTTTGCTCTTCCTTTGTCCACTGTTGCTGTCACTCCATCATAGAAAGCTACCAGATTGGTCAGGCACGATCTGCCCTTGATGAAACTGTGCTAGATATTATGGATTACCTCCTCGTCTTGCATGTCCTATAACATAGCTTCCAGGAGGACATCTGTCCCATGATCTTTCAAGGTACAAACATGTTGCACACTCAGCTGTCGTTTCCCAAGTCTTCCTTTCCTTTTTCCCTTTCTTAAAAATGGGAGTGATGTTTCCATTTTTCCAGACAATGGGGACTTCACTTGACAGCCATGACTTTTCAAATATGTGAGTGGCTTGGCAACCACATCGGCCACTTCCTTCAGGACCCTGTGATGCATGTCATCCAGCTCCATAGACTTGTACACATTCAGTCTCATCTGGTGGTCTCACATCTGGTGGTCTCAAACTTTATCTTCTCTTACAGTGGGAAGGTTGTTGCTCCCCCAAACCGTGCCTAGAGTTTCAGGGATGTGAGAGATGTGGACAGCCTGACTGCCAGTGAAGACTGAAGCAAATAACTTGTTGAGTACCTCAGCTTTCTCTGTCAGCTGTTGCCAGTTCTTCCTTCTCATTTATCATAGGGATTACATTCTCCTTCGCCTTTCTCTTCTGACCAACATACCTACAGAATCCTTTCTTGATACATTTGACATCCCTCGCTAATTTCCATCTGTGCCTTGACTTTTCTGATTCCATGTCTGCATGTCCAGAAGACATCTCCATATTCTTCCCATGCCACAGATCCCTGCCTCCACTGTCTGTACATTTCCTTATCCCTCAATTTAACCAGCAGGTCCTTGTTCAAACATGCTGGTTTCCTGCCTCCTCTGCTTGATTTCTTATGCTGGGGGATGAAGAACTTTTGTGCTCACAGAAAGGTGTCCTTAAAAAACTACCAGCGTTGTTCTGTTCCTTTCTCCCTAAGGACATCTTCCCAGGAGATCTTACCCAATCATTCCTTTAACAGCCAGAAGTTTGTTTTCCTGAAGTTCAGCATCCTGACTCCACTCTTTTTCAGGCCCATAATCCTTGAGATCACGAACTCAGCCAGGGTATGACTGTTACAGCAGAGAATGTTTCCAATTTTAACCTCTTCAGTGATCTCCCCTGCACTGGTAAGCATCACATTCAGTAATGCTTTGCCGCTGGTTGGTTTGTTTGATACCTGGACCAGGAAGTTAACCTCAATGCACTCCAGGAGTCTCCTGGATTGTTTTCAGCCCACTGTGTTTCCTTCCCAGTAGACATCTGGGTGATTGAAATCTCCCATCAGGATGAGAGCCTGTGAGGGTGATGCTTCTTGTAGCTGAAGCAAGAAGGTCTCATAAACCAACCCCGACCACAGGATGACCTTTATTGGTCTGGTCCTTAATGTTTGCTCACAAGATCTCGATCTGCTCATGGCTGTTTCTCAGAGGCAGCTCTTCATGATGTATCCACTTCTTACCACAGAGGGCAACCTGCCTATCTGTTCTTAAAACCTTGTAGTCCTCTATTATACTGTTCCAGTCATGAGATTTGTCCCAGTGCATTACTGTGATAGCAATTGGGTCACACTCTTCTAATTGCACCATCGCTTAATGCCTCCTGTTTTTTTCCCTGTCACCCATTAGTCTGGGTGGAATTATGTCAGGGACTGAGTTAGTTCCACAATAGACACTGATAGATGTGGGGAGGTTTCTTCCTACGCAGCAGCAGCAACAACAGCAACAGCAGCAGCTCCTTCCTCCGTTCCATGGTGCAATTCTGTACCTTTTAAGGCTCTACTAGAGATCATCTCTAAAAAGATTGATTGCACTAACCCAGCAGAAAACTATCTAAAATTGTCTCATGGAGCGACCTGATGCATGTTACAGCTAATGCAAGGTAAATAGAGACAGTATGAAGTAGGGAGCAGTGACAAGGTGTTAGATTGGCTCAAGCTGTCTTGTGTAATTTTGTTTTTGAAAGTGAAGTGACACAACATTTGTAGCTTGAGTATTGCAGTGTTAGTTCTTCGTTGTTCTTTGTTTGTTCTTTTTGTTTATTTATTTGTTTTTTTAAACTGTCTTAGTGCTAGTACTTCTCAACCACTCAGAAAACATTCATTAGGTTTAAAACGACTCATAGATCCTGCAATTTAGTTGAAAATAACTACTAAAATGTTAATGAGGTGTTGTTTTTTAAGTGGTTTTACTAACAGTATCACTTAATCTAATTTGGCCAAAGCTTTTTTATAGATGTATAAATTTCTGTCCACACTTCACTATAAAATGAATTACAATTAAAAAAATGCATTAGAAAGGTAAGTAGACTATTTTACCTTATTCAGAAACTAATACCTATCTATTGGAGAAGACAAAACTGGAGTAATAATGAATGTGTACATCTTTTTCCTGTTCAACACATCCTTGCTGCCAGGAAATCAATTATTTTTCAAGCTTCAGCAAGCCATTCCCAGTTCCCTTTGACTCCTAAGAAGATCTTCATGCCCCCTTCAAGGCCTTAATGCTACACACATCCTGATGTGAACCTCTTGCTTGCTTTACCATTTAGTCTGAAAACTTCTCTTTGTGGACATCTCTTTCACGGAATCACAGAATCACAGGGGTTGGAAGGGACCTCAAGAGATCATTGAGTCCAACCTACTCCTGCTAAAGTAGGTTCTCTACAATACATCTCACAGGTAGCTGTCCAGATGGATCTTGAATATGTCCATAGAAGGAGACTCCACAACCTCCGTCAGCAACCTGTTCTGGCGCTCCCTCACCCTTACTGTAAAGAAGTTCTTTTGCATTTTAGTATGGAATTTCCTATGTTCAAGTTTTAGGCCATTTCTCCTTGTCCTATCACTACTCATCATCGAGAAGAGCCTGGTCTCAGCCATTTGCCTCCCACCTCCCTTTAGGTATTTATAAACATGAATCAGATTCCCTCTCAGTCTTCTTTTCCCCAGGCTGAATACACCCAGGTTACTCAGCCTTTCCTGATATGGGAGATGCTCCAGGACCTTCATCATCTTTGTGGCTCTCCCTCTTCGGGTTTTCTTTTCATCAGTTTGGAAACAGAGAGGGAAAGATGAAAAGCACCTGCAAAAAAACTGAACTCCCAAACACTATTCATCATATGCACATTGAAATAGTTTGAGCTGTATGTATAACTGTCATTTGCTCGTGATGATTATCATTACATGAAATCTGAACCTGTACATATAAAAAATATGTTTATTATTATGCTTATTTCTATGTTCCCACTGAACTGAAAAAATGAAAAAAATATTTTGGAGCCAAAAAAAGCCACTCTCTAACTTCAAAATAAAAATATTTCATAGGAAGATATTTCATTTTTCTTCCTTCCCCCCCCCCCCCCCCAATTACGGACCTCACGAACGCTAATTAACGCTAATTAACGCTAATTAACGCTTCCCCCCCCCCCCCCTTTACCCTAAAATAACTTTTTTTTCTATAGTTTTGGATCTTAGTATTGGTGATACTTTATGCCCTGTTTGAAGAAATAAATGAAAATTTAATTAGAAATTCATACAAAGTTTTAGTAATTAATATGGCAAACACATTCATGAAAATAAACATATATATCTAGATTTAGACTAAATATTGATTCATTTATGTTTGTAATGGAAGACCGTATATATTCACAAAAAGTTAACTCCTGACACACACGTGGGTATTACAGCAAGTACCTTTTTACCACAGAATCAAAAGTCACTATAAAACTACTAAAAAAAAAAAGAAAGAAAATGTCCATCACTCAAATAAAACTATAACAAGACAAAGTCTACTTTTAAAATCAAAACTACAAAAAAATTCTATTGTTCTATGAGTCCATGAAAAATAAAATACTAAATCTAAAATATGGACAAAAAGTAAGTGCCTACTTCTTTACAATTATGATGAAAGGAGGTTTTCGGTGCTTTGATCCTAAAAAGATTTATTTTATGACCAGGAAAAAAAAATACAACAACACATAATAAAATCAGCAAAAAGAAATAGTCTGCATTCCGCCTTATTTTATCTGTTGTGAGAGTAGTTATTTGGCCTTTTAGAGGAAAAGATCACTAAAAGAACTGTCGCTAAGAAATTAAGGCTTTGTTATCTTAATTTTATCTGAGATCGTTGACTTTAATCAAGTTAGTTTCAGGAAAGTGTGCATAATTTCTTTGCTTCCTGCTGGTCTGCTGAACTTTTATCATCTTTTATGTATGTTAAAGGTCAGCTGGAATCTCTTTCTATGGCCATACTACTTGATGCTGGGAAAGATTCTAAGGAAATACGGTAATGTTACTCACATAGAATCTTTGAACTATTTTTGTAGGGAACAGACTACCAATTGTGTCAGCATCCCTCACACTACACGTAAAGATTTGGTGTGGAACAATTTTCTGCAGTGAAGCACAAGATATGATTGCCCTGAGTAGATCTCATTAGATCAAAAAACATTACAGTGCTTTCTTCAACTGATCTGACATAGGATTCACCTTAATTGATTTCTAACACGTTGCTGCCATTTTATTTTACCCTGTTGCAGACACAAGTCTCACTGAATATATTGAGCTTTGCAACCTAATACATACATGAAAGGTTGAGAGAAAAACAAAATGCCTATGCTGTGTTTTAAAATCCCACTCTACTGCATCTTATAGAGCATGTTTTTTAAAATTTTATGTATTTTTAAATTGCATACATATATGAAAGACCTACTGTATGAAGTTAACTTAAAGTGGCACATGAAATTTGTCCACTTCTTCCATTGTATTAAATTGCAAAGCTATTTAAAGCTAAGTGTTTAAGCTGTAAAAGATGATCTTGTGGATGCTTGCAGGTTTTTTATTTGTTTGATTGATTAATTGATCTCATTTTTTTTTCTTCCTCTTAATTTAATATGCTTTAATGAGTTGTTGCATTAAGTTGATAGTAAACAAACATTGCAGTATAAAGGCCACTGGTGTTGCCTGTCGTATAAGGATTACCATCTATTAACATTTTAGATCAAATTCTGCTCTCAGCAAAATAGTAGTAATATCACAACAGATCATTACATTCTCAGGATGTATAAACAATGCCTTTCAGCAAATGCATGTCTTCCTTCTTTGAATGAGGTCCTAAATCTTATAGTCAAATTCAACTCTTATGCAAGCTGGACGTCTTCTAGTTTACATCACAATCATTTCATCCATTTTATCTTACTGTGGAAGACCATGCTTGGGAACTCTTTCATAATATACTAGCTACTATAACTACATTTATTGACATTTCTATTAGGTTCTATATACTAGATATGCCTAACTCTGCTGTGATTCTGGAAAAACCGTACTGAAGTCAATAGAGATACATGAGTCCAAATGGTTGTACAAGGAAAAATGAATCCTGTGAGTTAGATTAGACAAGGATGAATCCACTGTTCTCATTTAAATTGCAGCTCAAACCTAAGCCATTCCCTGAAGTTTCCGGAGGTAGAAGAATGGTGCACTAACTCACTATCATCCTGTCAAGTACTTCTGTGGGGGTTTTATTAGATCTGCAATTTAGGTCCAGTATAAAAAGGGCCAGTATCCTGATTTATCACAGTTTTATGACAGTGGTGTTCTGTCTGTGCTGAAGAAAGTGGAAAAATGGTTTCCTGGGAGTTCAGCTGCTGAATGAGCCAGATATGTATCTATGGGGATTTCAGGGACAAGTCTTATAGGACATTACGCCTTTCCCCATGCTAAGGAATAAATCTGAAATCTTTGAGATATTCCTCTTTTCAATTTGCACAATGCCATTTTGGTGCAGTTTCAGACTAATGATTAATAGGACATCAGCCTAATGCCCCATAACATGATTGCATGTCTCTTGAAAAAAGCACAGAGAGAAAGGAAGGTTTTATTTGGGATATGTAATCCCAAATACGTAAGTGTTTGTACACAATCAAGAGGCCAAGTCACAGGCTCCATCAAGGCAGTCCTGTAGAGGGGTTTACTGGTGTGTGAATGGGAGAGCTAGAAGAAGGCAGAGGAAATGTATGGCATGTGGGAGAGTGGAATGAATATCTGACTAGACAGGAAGTTGGGAAGTTCTGCTTCAGTTATTATCTATTGCTTTGGAGACTCCAACAAGGAAGAGGGTTTTGATTCTCTGTGTCAGAGTGCAAAGAGCATCCTAAGCAAAGACTTGGGATGCAGGGCCACCAGGGCAGTGTGATGCTTCCTCCATGATGAGCCCTGTCTTGTAGACCCAGCAAGGTGAGCTGGGCTGGGGATGGTGACAAAGGTCAGCCAAAACCTGGCCACCCCCAGGTGCCACCTTAGGCCCTAGGACCAGCCAGGAATGCATCCCATGGAAGAGGATAGGGTCAATAAACAGACAGACGCGGCATAGTGCTCCTTCCACAGGTCCACAGTGAGGGTGTCAGCGGCACAGCCCGGATCAACAGGGACATGGTGGGGCAGAGAAAGGCAGCTACACAGCTGCAGTGTAGCTCAGCTGGAGTCAGACTCGCTAGCCTCAGCTTAAAAGCAGTCCCCAAAGAAGGGAGCTGGTCCTTGCAAGACCTTCAACAAGACCTGTTTATCCATGTTCTGCATGACACCTACAAAAAGGCTGGTATTTCTACCAGTAGTTCCTTCAGAACTGGCTGCAAGTTTCAAGTCTGAGCGTCTCAGAATGACAATAGATCTGGCAGTGGCTTACCTCCTTGGAAACAAGACTGATTTCACAGCACTCATCTCTGAATATCTATTTGGGGATCTTCGTTTTTTTAGTATAAACTGAAGTGTAAAAATATCCTCCCCTCTCCTCACCAAAGCATCTCAGAGAGTTCAGTGAGCTCCAATACTATCACCTTAGAATCTGAATTTATTGCAAATATAAAGCTGACTATATGGGTTGTTGATTTACTTAAGCTGGGCCTGGTGATGATGGCTTTTGCATAAATTACTCTCTGACTAGTTAAACTATTCTCTGTAAAAGAGACAGAGTTTTGTGCCATATTCTGATGATCTTACTTGTGTTCTCCAGTAACTTTACCCAGCAGTTACCTTAGATCTTATTCTTTTTTTTATTAAATAAATAAAGAAACATCCTTCTACAGTTGATTTAACACTGCAGAAATGTTTTGGATCCATCTGAAAACTCTAGGATATGTATTCTAAACATCTAATGTTCTGTTTTGCTTCAGTTGCAAGTTGCTTCAGTACACTTTTATCTTTCTTTCTTTCTTTCTTTCTTTCTTTCTTTCTTTCTTTCTTTCTTTCTTTCTTTCTTTCTTTCTTTCTTTCTTTCTTTCTTTCTTTCTTTCTTTCNTTTCTTTCTTTCTTTCTTTCTTTCTTTCTTTCTTTCTTTCTTTCTTTCTTTCTTTCTTTCTTTCTTTCTTTCTTTCTTTCTTTCTTTCTTTTTGTCACACTGTTCAGCCCTCTGTCACAGTCCCACAACATCCTACTTGGCAAAAAATCTCAGCTGATCATTGAGAACTTTATTTTATGTCCTGAGTACACAGACTTGAGCCTAATGTGATAGTAATCATTTACATACAAAGATTTTACAAGTAGGAGTCTAATTGTACTGTCCTTTTCTGCTCAAGGCACTAACAAAGCAGATTATGAGAATTCAGCCTAAACCTGAGTACTACTTTGTGAAACACAATTTTTCCACATTAGCATCTACTCTCACTTGTAGCAATCTGGAACGTTGCGATCCATAGCTCCTCTATTCTCGATTCAGTGAAAGCACGTAATAGGTGTGTAATGTCTATTGATCCACTTGCACAAATATTCATAATATTCATCACCTAGAGAGGTGATGAACACAGTTGAGAACACAGGAATGCAGTGTACCTGCTTCTCCTTTACAGAAAAAAAAAAAAGTTGGAGGTGAATAGGAAAGTCTCTGGGACTGTTACCTTTAGACAATGATGCAAAGAGCCAGGCAATTTATTAAGACTGCTTCATGAATTATCAAATGCTAAAATCCAGATTTTAATCTCTGATGAAGTACAAGAATAGTAAGTGCTTGAAATCTTGAAGGTGGATATTAAGGTAAAACAAGCATTAGCAGGTAAGCACTTCCTGTTTTGCAAAGAAAGAACTCTTCCCCTTTTTCCAATGGGTCAATAAAACAAATCAGCCAAAAAACCATAGCAAGAAAATATTTGTATAACCCATTGGTGTAATCAAGCAGTCTGCAGTGTTTCAGGCTTTGTATCCTTTCCTGACATGATGATCAAATGAGTTGTCACAGCTGAGCAAGTTTGAGTGAGAACATTTATAGTAAAAGAAATGTCCTTGATTAGCAATATCTATGTTCTTTGAGCTACTGTTGAAGATTTGTGCTTTAATCCAGCAGCAAAGCTTACAGCCTATCCTCACAGCTTATTTTCTTCTTGATGTTTTCTTTAAGTCATAATCCTATGTGTGGCATTTCAGTCATGAAAATGATGTCACAAATCCAGCATAATGTTTTTGCTGTAGGATGAAGCAGTAAAAGGAAAGGGGCTGAGAGACAGCTAAGTATGGTTGGTTATAGAAATCTTTGATAAATAAAAAGACATGGCTTTGTTTTCCTTGAATTATGAAATCTTCGGTGTACAATGTACAGAGTCTACGACTGCTACTGAGAAAAGTCAGAGAAGAAAACAGTAGCAGACTAAAGCCTAAGTTGCACTTCTTTTTGTTCAGGAAAGGAACATATTGAGAGTAACAACTTCATAATTACAGTAGTCTCACATAAATATAAATGATAGTATTTGGGCTGGAGTAGTGAACTGGAACTTGGGAACTCTGGATCAGTGAATAATAATCTCTCAACTTTGTCTATTAATATATGAGAAAACTTTGGAGTAGGTGCTGTCTCCATATGTTTATTTACAGCACATGGTACACTGAGTGTCCTTTATCCAAAATTGACAGCAAAAGCTATTATGATATTATACTACTCTATACTTAAGTACAACACTGGTAAAAAGAAGCAGGGATGAACTCTCATGTGCACTCAGATCTGCATCGTTCATGAGAATAATATTACTATTCCATACTTGAAATGCTGCTTTTATTTACTGCTTTCTTTATAGACACTTGTAAAATGTTTGCCATTGGGTTGTCTGGTTACTAGTTAAATGCTACGTGATGTACAGATGTCAACACAGCTTTAAGGTAGGACAGCAATTAATTTAAAAGGCCAAATACTGCTATTTTTAGCACAAAGATTGTACGCTAAATAAATGAAATGGAAATACTTTAAAATTACATTCACTTTAACTCAAAGCAGAATCTGGCCCTCAGTGCTGCTGCACTCAGTTTCCTGTTACCAAAAAAAATTGTCATATGACAGCATTAGAATGGCCACTAGCAGGCCTTGTACATCTTCAGCTTGCAATTAAAACAAAAAAAACTAAAACTAACAAAAATCCCCCTGAAACCCAGAAACCCAACTTTAATTTACAGTTTAAACTTTCAAGGAATGATTCTTATCATCTGATGATTTAGATGCAGTGTGGAACTAGGAGGACGAAATTTTTTCATAAAATATGTCTTCTCTTCTTTGGCAATTTGGATTATCACTGGCTGTAATAAATGAAGTGATTTCCAAATGGAGTGTGTCTATGTACTGTGTTTTGATGTAGTGTGGGCATTATCTTTTATGATACTCAGTTTTGACTTCAACTGCATATTATCATAATTTGAGACAGGCACATGTAGTCCTGTTGCAACTAAATGAAAATCCAAAATCTCCTACTAAGCAAATTTTACTTTGAACATATTTATATATTTCTCCCTCAAAATGCTGCCCTCTAGACCTTGTATATTTCGAGATTTATACAGTGACAGAAGCAATTTATTTTTTATTTTTAATAAATGGCCCTGAAGGTACTTTGGACAGTTATAGTAAAATTAGTAGTTTGGTCACATCTAAAGTGTTCCCTTTGAGAAGCAATAACACAACCTTGTTACTTCATTATGAAGTAGTAGCTAAGCACGTCTTGTTAGGCTGCAGTGAAAAAATGTAATAATTTCATGTGATTGGTATTTGTTAATGTACTGTGACCTTTGTTATTTTCAAACTGGCTCTGAAGCACTCCCTTAATGCAGCCATAGTAAAATTGTCCAAGGAATTTCCTTTTGTAATGGAAAAAAAGTCTTGGTACCTAATATAGTTTTATGTGAAAAATTCTATAGTGTGTGTGGATGCTTATGTGCGTGTATTTTGTTGGATGACCTCAGAGATCCACCAAGGTTTAGTTTTTTATGTCTGAAACTGTGTGACCATTTCTGTCAAGGTCTCAGGATAGGCTGGTTTTCATTGTTCTTTTCGTACTAATAACAAATCTGACTTGACAATAATATGTAACTGGTAAAACTTTTCCTTCTTCTGGGCCTAAGACGGCTGTAAACACAGATAAAGAAGCCTTCCGCTCTTTTAGCCAATGTTAAAAGTGTACAGACAAATGTGTTTTGAGTTTTTTTTTTTCCTCATTGGAGTCTGGAAGCCTGTAATAACAAGCCCTTGGATCTAAAGCATTATTTGTCAAGTTTTCAAATATTTCTATCAGCATACTGTGCATCCAGTAACTTTCGATGTTTTGAAAGCATTCAGAGAATCCTTCTGGGTGGCTACTTGCTCTGTAGAGCTTGCACTGAATGCTGGAATTAGTTCTAGGAAATCGGGGGAAGAAGCAGATCAAAGGCAATTTTTCTTCTCATTAACAGAATTCATAGGTTTGCCGCCTAGAACAATCTTACCTTTGTCATTTGCAGAGACCTAGGAATCCCTATAGGATCCTGCTTCTTTTGACCCTAAGTTACAATTTAGTTCTGAGCAGAAAAAGTAAGAGGAGGAGAAGGATAATTAACTCTGTACAGAAATTTTGTACTGGGGATAATTTGAGCTACTAGCTTTGTACAAGGGATGCTCTGAAAGTAATGCCTACTTTTTTATTATGTTGTTCCGTGCCATCAGAAGCTGGTGTTGGTGGTATGGCAGTAGAGGTTGAACCTTCCCACCAATATTCTGTTACACTTTGTTGCCATGTGACAGGTGGCATCAGAGGGGCAGTCTGATAGAACAGCGTCTGACATGGAAGAATCTTTGCTTCGTGTATGAAGCACAGATGTGGAACAGAATTCCTCCATGTGGGAAAAATGACACCCACTGATATTCATTGATGCTTTCTGAACACTTATGGAGACATCCAAACAATGGATGTGAGCACAGTGAATCTGTGGGTGATGCATTTCAGCAGTGGTGACAGTGGTGTGAAAGACAAGCCATGTTCTGGATGGCCATGCAGATTTTTACAAGTATGGAGTGCAGGCTCTTGTTCATCGCTGGCAAGTGCACAGCTAATGATGGTGACTATGCTGAAAAACAGTGTTTTGTAGCTGAGAATTTGCTTTATCAAATAGTGTTATTGCCCTCCTTGTTGTAGTTCCCATGGTAATAAATACAAGGTGCTACTTTCAGAGCAACCTACATATATCAGAAATACATGCTGATATAGAATGATGTCTTGCAAAAGCAATAAGAAACACTTCTAATGTCACTTCATTATTGTTCATATGAAGCCCAGATTAAAGGAAAACTGTCTACTGTTTTCTTATCAAGAGATGTAGGAAGAAAACAATCACCTAAATTATAAATATTGTAAAGAAGTAGTAATGAAAGTTCCAACATCACTAGCTTGTGGCCACTGAGGCTGCCAAAATATAATTAAGTTTAATGTCCAGAGGGATAAAATGTTTGTGTGTGTGTATGAAACTAACCTAATAATGTGACAGTGGTTGATCAAGATGAAAAATGAGAAAATATTTCTAACCTTAAAAACCTTCAACAAAATCTTAATAAGCAGATTTCAGAAAGTGTAAAACTAGGAACCCTAAGATATGGGAAGGTTATACCTAGCATGTATGTCAGAGAAGGTATATATATATGATCAAAAGAAGAAGAAAGAATAAAAATATACATAATGTGCTTAAGTAGCAAGTTGCAAAAGATATGCTTATTCAGGAGCATTTTATAAATATTACCTATTAAAGCGTTGGAAAAAAAACTGTAGTTCCATTATGAAAATACTTGAGTAGGAAATACTGGGATATGTCGAATAACCTTTTGCATGCTCTGACACATTGGATAAAGGAAAAAAACAAGATAATTACTGAGTTAGAATAGAAAAAACTAAATGAAACTATTAAGAATGGTAAACTTAGCTGATGTGTTAAAATCAGTATTCTCAACTAAATAAGATAAGAAAGAGATAATTCTCAGGTGGTAAGATGAGATAGGAGGATGAGAAATGGCAGAAACAGGAAATTACATCTATAACAAAAGGGGGCAGTAGCTTGACAGAACTGCTAACTATGATATAAATTATTGAGACAACCTTCTTGCAAATGACATGTAAGTAAGTAGAATCAGCCAAAGAGAAAGGAGAGCTGGGGGTGTGAGTTTATTTGAAGGGATGAAAGTTGCACAAAGGAAGACTTGGGAGGAAAAAAAAAGGGAATATAACTGTTAGGAAATAATGTGGTAAAGAACAAGTTCAGGTGTGCCTGACAAGCAGCCTGCTCACTGCAGTGCAACAAAGGAGGGATCCTGCTGTTCTGACTGTGCATGTGTCTGACCTATTTCTGCAAGGAGATTTGGGGTGTTGTTCCAGTATTGGATGTAGAGTACTTGGAGGAAATGGACTGAACACCTACCTTCCTTACACATTTGTGACATCCTGAAAGATGTTTACTTCAGTATCTCATTCAAATTTTCAGACAATAAATACTTTAATTTTGAACTGCCTCAGAATCTTCTGATATAAGGCCCTTTCATTTGAATACTAGTGACAGCAAAAGTCTTTGGAAAAGTCTACATTAGTCATAATTCACCTAACAGATGAGTTCAGTCGCCTTCCTCGCCTCAGAAGGTTACTGAATACATTGGTGGTTATTGAACTTCCAAAAGCTGTTCCTAGGTCTATGCGTGAATATTCACGTCACAACTGACTTGGATGGAACGACACTGTAGGTTAACTTGGAATTTTCTTACTTGTCTAAAAACATCTTTTACTGTTGTTAATAAAGCTAATTAATCAGCACAAGTTTTATCTTTCTGCTTGAGTGAAAGTAACAGCAGCCATTCTGAGATTTTTTTTTATGATGCCCAATGGAAGAGACCGAGTGGCAGGTGCAGCAGGTGCAGATGTTGCTTCAGAAGGTATCTACAAACTAACATTATTTTAAAGCTGCAAAGCAGTCACAAATTTATAGTTTAAGAATAGCTGTTGGTGATGGGAACACCATGATGGGAGTATGCTCTAGAGCTGATGACTGTACTTTGAATGCCAACAGTAACTTCAGCTTCAAATCTGGAATTCCTTTTAATCAAGTGTATCCCTTGTATTACAGTTAGGGAAACATGCAAACTCCCTTCAAACTCCTCTACTATTAGTAGTTGTTTACAAAGAATGGTATCAATTGGTTTCTGAGCATAACCTGGCAAATATGTCATTTTTAAATAAGTGGTACTGGGCTGTAAGCTTTGTAGTGACCTGGCAGCACATTATCTCAGGCCTTGTACAGGCTTGCTATGACCACTGCTGTTTTTAGAAGGTTTTAGCAACAGTTAGTGGCTGAGTAATTGTTATCCAGACTGCCTGAGGTTGTGTCTGTGAGTGCCATCATGGGGAAGGCCTGACAACTTCAGGCAGTCCCTGTATGGCAGACGTCTGCCCATGAAGACAAAGAGGACTATAAGAAAAGTCTTAACTCCGTGTGTACACTCTATTCCATTTTGTCCAGATGCCAATTCACACAGGAACAGGAGAGGCCTCTTACTCCTTCCTGTTCAATGCAATTCTGAGATCATAATCTCTCTTGATGAAGATATGGACATCATAGAATAGTATAGAATAGTACAGATCCATACGTTATGTGTTTCCCTCTACAGTAGGGATACAGTAGCTAAAGCTATTGCTTTTGTTTTAGCTATAGGTACACTCTTTATAACTCTGTTGGTATAATCAAGTGTTTGTCTTAGAATATAATATACTTGATTTTTCTAACTGCTTCAAACTTAATTCTTTACATGAGACCATTCAGGGAAGATGTCAAAGTGTGAGAAGTAAATTAGAGGTAATGACTAAAAATTAGGAATGAAAAGCAAAAGCCAGAGACTGTGAGTGTAAATCAAATCTTTAATTCATCCAAAGGGTAACAGTTGTGATATTCTCCACGTCAGATTTTCTACCAATAATTTTATATGGCATGTAAAAAGGAAAGAAAAAACTTAAAATAAATTTATAATTGACACTAAATTATTGAGCCTAGTCAAGTAAAATGAAGCCTGAAAACATTCTGAAATAAATAACAAGGGTAGATGAATAGGCAGGAGGATGGATAATGTAATTAGTTCCTAACAGATGTAAGGAAATACTAACTGGAAGGCATGATCAGAGTTGTTCATACCTGTGGCATTAAAAAAAAATAATTTTAAGTACTAAGGAAATAAATATGACTGGCATTTAAGTTTAAACAAGTGGCTGAAAACAAAGCTACACTTATTGCATAACTGTAGACTCAAACATGTGGTTTTAACCACGGCAAGAGATGTATTCTTTATTTTGACAGATCAACATAGAAATGTTAAATGAAGACCTTAAGCTTTTCTCTGTTTCCAACATTTTCCAGGAATTTAGAACAGATATCAAATTTTCATTTTATAAGTTCAATGAATTTCAGACACTTAGAATATCTTTGTCTTTCTCTTTACGGATCTAATCACCTTAAACTGCTTTGATAGTTGATTAGGAGAAATATGTACTCTTAGTGTATGATTTATTTTAAACATCTAATTTCAGATGCAATGAGGTGTGCCTCAGCCACTGGCTAACATGGTGAATTTCCATTGACTATAAAGAAAATGTAGGAACACCAGATCAAATGCAAATATCCATTTTAAATTAAATGATTCCAGATTTAGTGACAAAATTAATGTATTTCACTTGACTGTCTCACTTGGTAGAAATGGATATTCAGTGTTAGCTCATTTTGTATTGATAGCAATAGAAATTTAGAAATAAAAATTTAGAAATAAAAAATAAAAGAAAGTATCAAATAGGTCAAACTCATTCTATCTCAGGTGAACTGTCAGCTATTTTCTAATCTCAGTTTTGATGCTAGTATATCAATTAAGAAAATAGGAACATTACAACTTAAAATAACAGTAAACTGTTAACAAGTTTCTAACAGCTACTGAAGGTGAATATCATTGGTTTTAGATCATAAATCAACAGAATCTGCAACTTTAAATAGCATATGTGTTTTTAATCTGACTTCTTAAAGAAATGAATTTTTTGTGAGCTGGTTGCAACATGAGTGTGAGTCTGAGATGAGGAAGCTCATGTCATAGAGGCCTACGTCTAGAAGAAATTCACATCAACTTCCATTAGTTCTGCTGATATAAAAAATTGTAATTAAACTACAAGTTCCATTTCTTGAACAGCAGTAAAACTTGATCCAACACAAATCATTGCAAAAAAGTGTGAAAGGCAGGGAAAAAAAACAAATAAACAATAACAACCCTCATGTAACTTGTTATGCACCAAATCTGTGCATAACAAAATGGATAAATTGATATTAATTCATATTTTCACCTACCTGGTTGCCTATTGCATTGGATAAACTATTTTCTTAGTCACAAAGGAATTACAAAAAAAAAAAAAAAAACTTCAGCTAAAATGTATTGAAATTTATTTGGTTCCAATGAGATTAATGGTGTGCTTAAAATTAAAAGCATAGGTAAGGCGCTGCTATTATATTTGTATCATTCAGCAATGAGCAGAACAACTAAAAATAAACATTAATGCACATACTTGAAGGAAAAGGGAACAAACTAAACAGTATAGTTCCCACTCTGCACACAGAAAACGAACTGTGAATACATATCTATTTGTTTTGTAGCATGACATCCCAGACTTTGGTCTTTTATTAAGTGCTGCTAGTTCAAAATTCTCATTCAGAGACCATGTGGACAGATATCTCAATATATACTCTAGTCAAACATATGCAAGAAATATCAAGGTAAACCTCTGGTTAAGACCATTATGTTAAACTCCTGCTCATACCTATGTGAAAACATGATAGTAAAAGTCATTCCCATGAGTCTACTGGCACCATTTGCATGCAACTTTTTCCACCAGTGTTCAAGAGTTTGCAGTCTGGTCCAGGGTGTTGAGTAATAGATCTGTCCATGTAAAACAACCCGATATATGTACTGTCTATCATAATTTGCTTTTGATATCATCTCAATTTTTCATTAATAAGATTTTTTCTTTAATGGTTTCTTCTTGCCCAGAGAAAACATTCAGTAATGAATACAAATGCAGGTTATATATATGTGTTTCTATTTCTCTTGTGTTTTTTGGTTGTTTTTTTTTTGTAATCAAGTAAAACAATTAGCGTATTCCACTTACCATTTTAACAATTTCTCATCATGTTTGAAGATAATTATTAAGCCAACGATAAACATTTAAAGTTGTTTTCTTTGTGCTAAATTTTGCTTGCTGTATATCTAGCTGACAAGTGAAGCCTGATAAATGAAAGTAAATGCAATCTTAATGACTTTGAGAAATTTGGAATGATTAATTTATTCAGTTTTGTTGTCAAAGTTTTTCAGTCACAAGCGAGAATATATTTTAAGTAGAGTTAAAATGTGTTGCTATGATAGTGTTATGGTGGCTGATGAAAGTACTTTGCAAACAACAAGTGCCAAAGACAGAAATCTAGTGTTCTGGCTATCAACACAACAAAACTCTAACCTAGCAAAGAGTCTGTTTTAGCATTGTTCCAGATGACTAGAATTTTCCACATCTTTTGCAATCATTGTTCTAAACGTATGCATTTTTTCTCTAATAAAATTATAGCTCAAATTATTCCTGTATACTTCGCAGATCTAAACTTTGATCCTACGTATTCCTAACCAGGAAGATATCTCTTTGGGCATGTATTCAGACAGACATAAAAATATGATATTAAAGGAGTTGCAGTATGTCATGATTTATCACCACATTGATCATGAATTATTGAATGAAATTTGATCCTATTTTCACTTTTCAAATATGAAAATGGCTAATTTGTTAATATTCTAATTTTCTAATGTGCTATCTTGGTACAGGATACTCTGCATGAACGTGAAACTCAAACTTTTGAACAACAGAGATTCTGTTTTGATGCTTCTAAAATAAAATGAAAAAGTTATTTTTCACTTATTGAAGTGATCACAGTGTTTTTTGAAGGATGCTCTAGCTCAATTATGGTAGTAGGTGAATTTTAACATCTTTTTGTGTGGGAAAGCACAAGTATATCAACATTTTTGAGTACTGAATGTCAGAGATTATTATTTTTTAATTATTAATTCAGTAAATGCAAAAAAAATCTTTAAGTTAGGATATCCATCCAATTACAGTTGGTATTCAATGAGACTATATATTTTCTCTTCATTTCCAGTGAATGTTTACCATTTTAACATATCTTTTTAATAAATGAATTGTATTAAGTTTGATGTTTAGTTTGAGTTGTATCAAAACATTTGTTAAATTATTTGTTTTGACAGTTTCCCTGTTGCAGTTGTGATCATTATTCCATGGTGTGTGACACTGTATTATATGTTGTCTGTAATTTAATGATTTTCACTTTTTTTTCAGCTGTAGCCTTCCCAGTATTCAATGGCAAAAAAAAGTCCATGGGAACTTTCTGATTAACATGAAGAACAACTGGCAAGGTAACCCTGTGCTAAGAGCATTGCAGTCTGTGATTTGTAGTTTAAAAATACGGTGTCAAGTTGAATATATCTGACACCATCACATATGGAACAGCCATAACTCTAGCATATGTATCCAACCCACTAGTTTTTTGTTGCCCTCTTTTTTTACATTTTAATAAAAAAAAATAAAAAAAGTTTTGTTACTTGTGTACATTAATGATATTATATACTTTGTATGTGGCCCAAGACAATTCCTCTTCACTCAATGCATCTCAGGCAAGCCAAATGGTTGAGCACACATGCTCTTTAAGGGAGCAGTGGAAGCTTAATGTCAAACAAAAAAGTATGTTGAACTTGTCAATAGAAAAATGTTAAAAGCTGATGAAAGAATAAATATGTTCAGAGTAAATTAATCAAAATAAAATAAATACACTCTTAACAGTATCACTTGCTTTATATTAACTGGGTATATAAGGTGGGCCAGGATGGCAAAAAGAAAGAACATCTTTATACTCTTAGATGAATGGATTTAACTGAAATAATTCAGGTTTTAGATATATTGTATTTTTAGACATTATGATCTTTGTGCCAATTTCCTTCATTCTGATCAGCTAAATTCAGACATCTGTCCTTCAGCATTGTTAGCTAGAGAACTGCACTGAACTGCCATGTCTGTTTATACTGAGTTAAGCCACATGTTGATTTTTCTCTTGTTTTCATACTGTCATTCTTCCTGTTTCTTCCTGGTATCAAAGCCATTTTAAGGCAACCCAGTTACACAAAATAAGAAAAAATCCATTGTTTTTTTCCTAGCCTAGACAAGGAAGCTAGAGGGTTATTGTCTGTATCCTTATTACATTGACCTTTGCTATAAGGATTCCTACTGATAGGAATGAGCCAGTTGCATATGCTAAATAAAAGTAGTCAACAATAACTGTAACTTGTTGAAGAGATTTCAACAGACATCAGATAGGGATTATAAATTGTTTCTGAAGTCAGTTCAGTTTAATCATCTTGAGGTCTAAATTTCCTTCCGAAAAGTACCAAGTGCCATTGGCCTTGAGTATCAAAAACATCCTCATCTTTAGAAACAAAAGGTCAGTCAAGGTATATTGTTTCTTTGATCTAGATATTCTTCAAGAAAAGAAAATTACCATCTTATTATTATTTTTCTTTAAGCAAATATTTTCTGTGTAAACATGTATTTACCCCTAAATACATTTTAATGCAATTTGTTATTATTTATTATATATTTATCATTGAGCTCACAAATCTATGACATATATGTCATGATTGATCTGTATCAAGATGTTTGAGTTGAGGTGAGTTACTGAGTTACTCACAAACTGAATGTTCTGGATGAAATGTCTGTATCTTTCAGTGAAGTAGAATCCAAAGACTGATTTTTATTCTCACATCTACCATTTCATGCATCTAGTTCTAAGTGGTACAAGAGGTGGGCATGCAGTCTGGCACCCATCTACTGTGATTCTGCACTGAGCAAATTCAGTGGAGAATGAAGGTGAAAAGAAGGAATGAATGCCTCAGAAAAATGGTTAGTACAGAAATGAGACTGTAAATCAAGACATGCTTTTGAGAGGTTGGAAGCAGTAAGAGATCAGGATTTTGTTTTATTTTTGAAAAAACTTGTTTTTGATGTATAGTGTAAAGCATATGAGCAAACAAGACTGGGAGAGGCAATGTATCATCCTGGGAAATATTTCCCATCTTTTCCTAAAGCTTCATTATTTTCCTTTGGTGATGATATCAGCTTTCTCCCTGCATTTCCTGCAGCATTTTCCTTAAGGCTGCCCTGGAGAGCAATGCAGGGGAGCCAGATAAAGCCAAGATCTCAGCTGTGCAGATCCCTTCCAAGTAGGAAAACCAAAACTCACAGAGTGAGAGCCCTTTGAAACACACCATTCCAAGCAGGTTCTCTTCCTGCAACAGGCATCATGCTATGCAAACACATGCAGCCATCGCTTGAAATATCATTAAATCTGTTCAAAATCAATCGATACTGAAACATTGCATTCAAATCACTCCTGCACTGCATAGCATAACTCCTTTGCCTTCACAGTCAGAATAAATTTGGTGACAACCTACAGGAAATTGGAAATAGCTGGGATCTCAGAGATTGCAGTTGTAAAGTTGCACCTATATAATGAAGCAAATTATATTTGCATTCCTGAACAGCAGGACAAGGACTCCAGCAAAGGCCCAGAGCCTCTAGTGCTGCAAGGCAGCAAAAAGCAGGGCTCCCTTGGCTGCTCCACTCTGCTCCTGTCTCCCCTGCTCCAAGCTGTCCAGTGGCCAAGCCATGTCTGGACTCAGCTGCTCTGCAGGCAGATGCTTGTGCATATCCACATCCATGTGATTAATTCCCATCTGAGGCTTTGTGACAACGCCCATCAACTCCAGGGTGATGAAGATCACCCTAGCCATGGCCACTAGCAGTTGCGTGCCACACTCATTGAAAGCCTAGGCTGCACAGTCACAGCACTGCTTCTCTTACAGCCTCCTGACATACCCCCCATTGCGACTCATCCTGCTGCTGTTACGGATACAGCCACATCACTGCACTCTTCCACTCTCCTCTCCTTTATCTTCTCCTTCCTCTCTCCTCTTTCCTCTCTTCAATCCTAAGTTGTTAGGATACACAGGGAGAAAATTAGAAAGGCAAAAGCCCAGCTTGAATTCAACCTGGTCACTGTAGTAAAAGAGAACTGTAGCAGAAATACTAAGTCACAGCCTGAACCAGTGATTGAGCACCTGGTGGGAAGGCAGGGCCAACCCAGGAGAGCTCAGGTGCATGCAATGTACCTGAGTGACTGGAAGGGGTGGAGCCAGGATCCACCCCTTCCCAGACCTCATTTAATGGTTTGCAGTGGGAGGTAAGGATATCTTGCAGGAGATCTCTGTCTACCTGAGGCCTTCCAAAGGTAAGTAAATTTTCTGCTTTTGTTTTTGTGTCTATGGCTTGTCCTCATTTGCTACAGCTTAGGATTGTGCCACTTTGCTATTATTACTGTACTTTCTGTCACATTATAGCATTACAAGAACAAAAACTTTTTAACAAATATATTACATGTAAGAGGAGGGCTAAGGAGAATCTCCATTCTTGACTGCATGCAGCGAGGAATGTGTGACCACTGAGGATAAGGAAAAGTCTGAGGTTCTCAATGCCTTCTTTGCATCTGTTTTTAATAGTCAGACCAGTTGTTTTCAGTATGCTCCCCTCTATGACCTGGATTTCTGGGATGGTAATCAGAATGAACTCCCCATAATTCAAGTAGAAACATCTAGAGATGTACTACTCCACCTGCACTGTCGGAAATCCATGGGGCCTGATGAGACTTACCTGAGGGAACTGGTGTAGATGTCTGCTAAGCTGATTTCCACCATCTGTTAGTATTTCTGGTTAAATGGAGAAGTCCCAGAGGGCTTGAGGCTTACTAGTGTGATGCCTATCTAACAATACATATAAATACCTGAAAGGAAAGTGCAAAGAAAGTAAAATGCTGCTCTTTTTAGCAGAGCCCAGCGGCAGGACAAGAGGCAATGAGCACAAACTGAAGACTTGAGAGTTCCCATCAGATCATCAGGAAACCTTTTACTGTTAAAGTAACAGGTTATCCAGAGAGACTGCATAGTTTCCATCCTTGTAGATGTCCAAAAAAAAACTGGATGTGTACCTTGGCAACCTGCTGTAGATGTCCCTGTTTGAGAAGGGGGGGGTTTTCCAGATAATTGCTTCCAACTTCAATCTCTGTGGTTTGATTAAATACTGTATGCATACTGTAGCTATTTGACATAACAGCGGTTTTGTGTTCTGTCCAGCTGAATATGTAGGCTCAAATTCATGTTACTCTGTCAAGGTTCCTGTATTTTAAAGTGCCATAGTTTCTTCATTAAAGATGTTGTCATATGATATTTACTGTTTTCCTGGAGCAATTTAGGATGTTATGTACTTATCTTATTTGTAACCTGTAAATAAGAAAATATCTAAAACTCATACAGCCAAAAACTGTGCTTTAATATTTTGTGTTGATTTCCACATCGCTGTAAGCTATGTGTGCTTTTTTTAACTGGAGAAAAATCAGAGAAGGAAAAAAAGCTCTTATAAACTGATATTTTATTTATTTATTTTAATCATGCAGAATAATCTACTGGTTTGGAAGTCTGGATTACTGAGAAAGGGCAAGTACTATGACAAAATTGAGCTGAATGTATTCTTCTAGTAATTAACATTACTTGCCAAAACCACTTTTTTTAGGACTGGAAACTGTTAGAAACAAACAATTTTAACTTTGTTTGAGACACTTAAGTAGAATTAATCAGTGAGATACTGCAGTGATGATCAGGAAGAGATGGTGTTTCTTTTTCTTTTCTTTTAGTAGTAGCACTTTTTCAGTGATAGTGGGATGGAGGACAGAGATCTGAATATGTCCTTCACAACACTTTAAAACTTTTTGCCTTATATTGTCACGTGCTAAGTTGTGTAATTTGAGAATTAGATTAATATTTCATAAATCACTTCCTTAATTCTGTGAAGAACTTCATGAAATTGTGTCTTTACTTATATCTGATATTGCTCCAGATCAGTTTCATTTGTTGCACTGGACCTGGAGTGTTCTCAGGGAGGAATCTGAATGGGTTAATGTAATCAATGAAGATTTTAGGTCAAAATATGCCTTGGCTTTGCGTTCCACATCAGAGTGTAAACCACAGACACCCTAGACAGAATTCTCTTCTTGAAGTTAAAGAATAGCAAGAACATAATTTCTTCTGACAGAGACCCAGAAGTATTGTAGTGAAGAATGGGGGGGGAGCAGAGAAAATAATGGCTCTTGTTTGGCTAGCAGTTCTTTTTATTCTAAGCAGGTGAAGAAATGTGCTTAGATGGACTGCATCTACTTGGTGAAACTAAACCTGAACATTTATGTGCTGTTATAAATGATCATAAATTATTCATGTTCATCTAGATATGGACAGAAGCAAGTAGATTAGGTTGAAATAAATTCTTATGTGTTGTTTAAACAAAATAAAAGAGTATCCCCCCATCTCACATATTCCTTAGTTCAAAGCCATTCCTTATGGAATTTTCCCTGATTTTTTTTGGACTCCTCAAAAATTGTAGTTTCCTAATTGGCTTAACTGTGAAAAACTTTAGTGATGTCTAAGTTGTGTGATTTCTGAATGTTCTCCTTAATTTTTTGCTGTGAAAACTATGAACAGTTTATTCTCTATGATGCTCCTTTATTTCTCTCTGAAGTATTTTCCTAGTGGATAGCTATCCACTAGGATAAACACTAACTAGCCCAGTTTTGTGTTGCTCTGAATTCAGAGATCAAGAGCTTTGTTTTCACTTGAAATCCTAGGAAGCAGGCTGCCATTCCATTCACTGTTCCATCACCTATTTCCATATCCAGTCAGGCAATTAATGTATTCTACACCATTTCTACAATGACTGCTCTCCCCTCACTTAAAATGAGTAAGTTCATAGAAGTGATCTATTTGAGCCTGAAAATACAGTGGGCAAAATGAGACTATACTTCCAGAACCCACTGAATTGAGAACAATGTCTTTAGCCCCACCTATAAAGGTCATGTAGGACCAAATGTGTGTTGTATTTTACTGAACTGCAGATTCTGACCTACCTACCCTTCAAGTAATCCTCTTGAAACCATTGGTGTATTCAGCCAGAAATAGAAGTGTGTGTAGCAGCTGTTGAATTGACAGAGTTGGAGTGTCTGTTGGGAAAAGCATGGAACAGTTAGAGACGAAAATCAGAGCAGCGAGCTACTGCAACAGTCTAAGAGTCCTGGGGTGTATGAAGAGGCCAAATTGCTGGATGCGTTACGAAGGGTAGAATATGAGGCATCAGTGAGGTCTACTCTCCTAAAATTATTAGGACCAATTGTAGAGTGAAGTGCTGTTTAACATGCAACAGCTGCTACAGCTTCCCCTATAGTATGGTGTCACACATCCTGGGATCATCAGATTTCCCCTCTATCCTATTTCTGTCAATATCTGTGTTCTTCTGAACTGCTCTGAGATTTCTCTAGATATGTCCTTTGGCTCTCTCTTCTACTCTTTTCAGAAGTCATCTTTCCAATCATTACCAGCTACATGGGTGAATTAGAGTGTGTAACTAATGTTCAAAAAAGCCTAACCATATTTATTTTATAATACATTTTAATCAGTTACAATTTAGAGACCTTACATACAGAGGAAGTGTGGTGGATTTAGCATCAGAAAACCAGATGGAAAGAAAAAACTGGAAATACAACAGATGGACAATGAATGATATGCAAATTTAATAAGGTCTGAAGAATCTTGGGATCTAATTGTCATTTTAAAGAAAGATTGCCTGTTAAGTTATTTTTATATTTTTCATAATGTCATATTTCTCATTTCATACTTTCTCTTTCAAATATATTTCAGGTAAATATATAAGGAAGAAGTAGTTGAATTTTGTCAGTACAGCACCAGTTATATCAGTTACCTAATTAGTTCCTGGAAAAAAAAAAACAGGTGATACCACTCTAAAGGTATTAATTGTTTGTTGTAAGTTTACCTATACAACTTCTATAGCTTATGATCCATAAGATATATACCTGAAAGCTACTTGCAGAAGTCATGGCTATCAATATATGCTTGTCTTGACTCCATTTGGTGCTTCTCAACTTCCCTTAACAATAAATTAATAGAAAATGTATAACTACATCATTATTAGGAAAGGGAGGGGATAGAAAAATCTTTTCTTTGTTCTGAGGTGGCTGAAAAGTCTCTGTTCAAGTAGGTTGTAAGCAATGTTAGTAGACAGTTCATTCTGTTCACAATATTACTGTCAATATTACTTAGATTTAATGGTCTAGGTTTTATAAATAATGCTGCCCCATTGTTGTGCCTGGTATTTTCTGAAAAACTGCTTGTTTCTGTGATGAAAAACAGCACCTAATCTTTTATTAATCAGAATATTTATCAGTAAAAGTTTGAGTAATTTGAAAGAAAATATCCCACTGCCAGACTGTAAGATTTAGGCAAAATATGTTGAACCCTGCATTAATATTACTCAAACATTAGCAAACGCTCCTACAGATGTAGGATGACCAAAAGGGCTTCTGAGGAATATTTTTGCCCTTGGGCAAATTATAAGCTAGCAAAGATTTACCCTCAAGTCAGGGAAGGCCTGTTGTGGTGGTGGTGGTAGTGTTTGTTTTTAACTATGTTAATCAGCTAAAAAGTTGTTAATCTTGCATAACAAAAGAATTTAAACAGTATTTTCTGCTGAATAGGCAGAAATCTATTGGTCTTATCAGTTTTACTTGGCTTATAGTCTGGACTGTCTTCAAAATTTTCTCTGAAAGAGCATCACAAAATTTAGATCTTTCATTATGATGCAGTTTCATGGAGAACAGGCTAGATTCTTCTAACGAAGAAAATTATCTGTTAATTTTCTGTTAGTCCTGTGCACCTAGGGGGCATGAGAGAATGAAATAACTGTATTTGCTATACCAGCTAAGGAAGTATCTGATGCAATATGTAAAATGTTGAGATGTCACGTGAAAGATCCATGACTTACAGGATAGTATTCTGACAATCAAGTGTCAAACTTATTGACCAGAGATTAAAATTTAGTTTAGGTTTCCCTTGAAACATAATTAAACTCGGGTTTCCCTAAATGTTGTTGAAGACAGCTGTTGTCTTCAGAGTTCAGTTTTATTTCTATGTCCATCTATTCCTTTATAATAAAGATTATGACAGGTTCCAATTCATTTGCTATTGTTTTGAAGTTCTTTTCAGCTATGCATGTTGAAAGAAATGCGACCTATAAGTCTGAATTCATATGATTTGACCTATTTTCATAACTTTATTCATAGGAACATGTTGATATAGAGGTATTGTGGTAAAAATAATCTAACACAATTTGGAATTTCAATTTAAGGATTTACTGATGTTCTGTTGAAATAACAATATCAGGCATTATTCTGTTTTGACATTTATCAGTGAATATAACGCATTAGGAATGAATTTCTCTTGTGGAAATGTGTTTATTTTAACATATATACCTGTAATTTCTGTGGAGAAAAATAACTAACCCACTTTTCCCCACATACCTTACACTTACAGTACATTAATCTAAATAATGCATTATGGCAGATGATAAATTTGTCATGGAGTTCTGTTTACATTATGTTTGAAAGTGTTTAACTGAAAAATCAGTTTAAGAAACAGTGGAGTTGATTTCTTTGCATTATTTAGTTGGCTTTTATTTTTCTAACAGTCAAGTCCATATTATAGCAAAGATATTAGCTTCTATTTCAGGGGAGAGATAAATGAATTAGCCAGGAAATGAAAACGGACAGTTTTGAATTCTTAAAAAAAAAAACTAAACACAAACCCCAACGAAGAAAACTGTTGAATCTAAACTTCAAGACTTTTCTCAGAGGAACTTAATCATAGAAAGAGAAATACATTTTGGAATGTTTTTTAAAGTAAAAGAAAAAAATAATAGTAATAAAGACCAACTGGCAAATCAGGAGTATCTGCTATAGAAACAGTAGGAAGAACTGTGATGGTGAATATGATCTGAGTTTTGTTAATACCTCAAATACGAAGAGTTGGGGTTGTTTCTTCAGGAGAAGAGAAGGCTCTGAGAAGATCTTATAGTGGACTTTCAGTAGCTGAAGATAGTCTACAAGAGAGCAGGAGAGAGGCTCTTTATCAGGAAGCCTTGTGATAGGACAAGAGGTAGCAGCTTTAAACTACAAGAGAGGAGATTTAGATTAGACATTAAGAATCTCTTCTTTTTTAATGAGAGGGTGGTTAGGCACTGGAATGGGTTGCCCAGAGATGTTGTGGATGCTTCATCTCTGGCAGCATTCAAGGCTGGACTGAAGGGGGCTTTGAGCAACCAGGTCTAGTGGAAGATGTCCCTACCCGTGGCAGTGGGGGTGGAACTAGATCCTTAATGTTCCTTCCATCCGAAGCCATTCTTTGATTCTGTAATAGTGAAGGCCAAGAAAACGCATTTTTAAATAGTAATTTGGAGAATTTCCTGGGTAATGTATCTGGTATTCTTACTGATGCAGTTAATGGGAGAAGTAACAGGTAAGTTTTAACAATGGCTACATTTAAATACAGTGGGCACGTAACATTTCCTGTAAGATAACTGTGGCAGATCTTCCCACATTATATATGTATATATATAGACTATATATATACTGCTGTTCATTTACTAGCCCAGTAACACAGTGTTGTGCGATAGAGAACAAGTATTTTCTGTGGACTTGTTACAAAATAGATGGAATTTTTTTTTTGAAATAACATAATTTGTTTTCTAGGAAACAATACATATCAATCACAAAATGCCAGGAATTACAATATGCTATCCAATTGGCAAAATGTGACTATCTAATAACATTGCCAAATACTACTAAGATCTTAGAAGTAAGACGTTAGATTATAAGAAAAAGAGTGATTTAAGGGGACTGAGGCTATATGGACTCAGAGTTCCCTTGCTTTAGTGATAAATATGAAAAATAGTCATACTGCTTGGGACAAACAAATCGTGACGCATCAACCTCACTTCTGCCACAGCTTGCTTGAGGCACTCCTGTGTAAGATAACTGTGGTGGTTTCACACTGATGGGTAGATAAACTTCACTGCGCAGCCCCCTCACTTGCCCTCCTCAGAAGGACAGTAGGACAAAATAATGAAAAACCTTATAGATTGAGATGTGGTCAGGGAGATTGCTCTCCAGTTACTATCACGGGGATAAAACAGTCTCAGCATAGGGAAGTTAATATATTTTATTACGTATTACTGAGACTACAGCAATAGGAACTAAAAGCAAACTTAAAAATACCTTCTTCCATCTACCTTATACCACCTCACCCTGAGTAGTGCAGGTGGATGGGGAATGGGAGGATGCAGTCAGTTCATACCACTTTGTCTTTGCTGCTCCTCTGTGGTCACTCTCTGCCCCTGCTCCATGTGGGTCCCTCCCATGGGATGCCATCCTTCCCAAACTGATCCCACACAAGCTTCCACAGGCTGCAGCTCTCTCAGCACCACCCCAGCACAGCTCCATACCGTGTGTCCTACCAGGCGGCAGTTCCCCCAGCCCTCCTGCCCCACTGCGGCCCATCTCCAAGGGCTGCAGCCTGGGCTGCTCTTCTGGGTGGTATCCATGGGTTATGCCTCCTCCAGGTCTCATCTACTGCTGCAGCGTGGGCCCCTCCATGGCTGCATGTGGAGATCTGCTCTTCATGGTGCCCACGGGCTGCAGGATGACAGCCTGCTCCTCCATGGGCCTCTTCTGGGCTGCAGGGAGTTGCTGCTGTGCACCTGCAGCACCTCCTGCCTACCTTCGACACTGACCTTGGTATCTGTGGGGCTGTTTCTCTCACATGTTCTCACTCCTTCCTCCTAGCTGGTGTTGCTCAGCAGTGTATTTCATTTCTTGAATCTGCTGTCCCAGAGGCACAGTCTGTTTCAAGCCTCAATTAGATGCTTCCCAGGCTGGTGGAATAGTGAAGTGGTGCCTTGGTAGGACCGTACTGAATGTGTCATTAGGAAAAAAAAGTAGGGGGAAATGGGTGACAAGGCTGTGACTGTTTCTTTTTAATCAGAATGGTGCTCTGTTGTGTTTTTTTTTTTAAAGTAAGCACTACCTCTGACAGCTGCAGTACTTTTTTGAAATTCAGTGGAAGTGAATGGGTTTTCCTCCTGAGGGCAAGAGTGCCCATAAAGGTAGTACTGAGCCATGCAGAGTTGATGCCTGGCAGCTTATGCTTGTGCATGATTCACGTATGTTTTTCTGGTTTTGATGGTCATAAACTTGTACAATTTGGGGTTTCCAGTCACACTTTCTGTTCTTGGCTGGCAGAAACCTGAGCTGTTTTTTTAGGTTTTTGTGATTCAGACATGTTCTCTGGCTGTACAGTCAGTTGAGCTGGTGACAGGAGGCTGGCAGTTACAGAAGCTGTGGTTCTCCTGTGTAGGCTGTGCCCTGCTTGTTCTAGTTTGCTGTCATTACTTGTTTGCCCCCAGTCATGGTCATTATTCTCTGCCCCCTTCTCTTCTTGCTATCAGTCCTCAGTCAGACATAAGGAAAGCTGAGCGTTTGCCACAACTGCTTTCTTGGGACAGTCCCGAAGGTCCTGCTCCAGTTGTGTGTGCCAAGCTGTGCAAGATCTATAGCTGGCAATCATCATTAACAACTTAGTCCAAAGAGTTTTAATGTTGGACTTAGTAGGTCTGGCAATGTGTTCCTACCCTGCAGAATCGAATAGGCTGGGCATTTCCTGTGGTGAAGCTGGTATGGTTTTGCTGGAAGGAAGGCTACTGGAACCTCCACTTACACCAGAGACCATTTGTGTGGGGTACAGAACATTTTTGGCTTCAGTGATCCCTTCTGTGGTGATCAACTTTTTGCTCCCTTCATCGGTGAACCAGATAGCTTGAAATGAGTGCTGGTTTCAGTAGAATTATGGTTTTGTAGCATGTATGAAGAAAGCAAAGTAAGTGCTCCAGGGAGTGATATGAGTGTCTGTGACAGCACTGAGTTGTAGTGCTGCTTTTAGAGGAGTGTCCCATAGTGTAGGATTCATTTCTTGTGATGGTCCTGTATGTAGAGCAAGACATGAGATGGTCTTGACAGGGTTTTTTTTTTTAGGAGGAGTTAAAGACAACCCAGCTGCAAGCTAGCATGCATGCAGTGTAAAATATCAGAACTGGGACCAAGGACATTAGTCAAATTAATGGTGTATCCACGGTTATCATTTAGAGAATTCAAAAGTAAATTAATATCTTGCATCTTCTAGCAAAAGCACTCATAGCTGCAATCTTGTGCCTTCTCATACTGCATCCCATAACAATAATAGAGATAATTATGATAATTACAATAAAAATTAATAATACTTGCCCTTTTTTCAGTGGATGTTAAAGTGCTTTTCAACATTGACTAATTATGTCTAACAATATGCTGTGAGGTGGGTAGCAGGTGTTTGTTCATCTCTCTGGATCATGTCAGCCACTGTAGTAATACAGCTGTTTGTACTTAAGTCTCATTGACTTCTAAATTATCATTATGGTTTTCAGCAGATAATTTTCTTGCATTCTCTGCATAGTGTCTAGAGAAGTGGAAGACCTTTCTTACATGTCTGCTGTTCTGAGAACACTGAAAATTTACATGAGCAGAATTTGTGACTGCACCCAGTCATGGCTGCAGCCATCATGATGAGAATGGAGGGCTGTGTAGCCACGTGAACCCAGTGCTTGCTGCATAAAGAGGTGCAAAGTATTTTAGCAAGGTGGCATGAAGAGTCCTTAGACTATCCACACTTACCTCTCAGACTACTCTTCTGGTTAATGGTTAATCAAATAACCAAGTGTTTCCAGACAGGCTCCCTAGAAGAAAGTATTAATGCAGATCTCAATTATGTTCATACATACGAATAAAAACGTAGGGAGTCACAGAACGAAGTTTCTGTTTTAATTTCTCTTCACTTCTTTTTACTCCTACCCTCTTAACCATGTACATGCAAATACAGAGCATTTATTTTCAGATGTTAACTGAGAGATTATTTACACTGAAGTAAACTAATCTGAGATGCAACCTGTTTCTCCAATAATCAGAGCATAATATGGACTCTTTGCAGCAAAATAAAGGATTTTGGGAAGGATATGAGATGACAGATGCTTGATTAAATTTTTAAAGGGTAGAGTGGAGGATGTAGGGTATGTTTTCTGAACAGTGTACAGAAGATTCAACACAAATCCCATTATTAGTTTACAACATATGTGGGTGTTAAGTAATAACAGGGTTCCTACACAGACATTTTTAATATACTGCTGTACAAATTTACATCCATGCATTCGATGAGTTTAGATTCTGAAAACTGGTATCAGTCTTACAGTTCTCATACACTATCAAAATTAATATTATTCTTCATTTGCTTAAGTAGCATAGCATTGTTTCAAGATTGGCACTACATTAAAAGGGCTGGTTCCAAATCTGGCCCTCAGGAGATTAGTGATCACAATCACAAATGTGATTGTGTGAGCACATCACAAACTTTGAATATGGACAGCATACCTGGTCCTTTTTACACCCGATCAACCGAGAAGAGCACTAATGCATTTATGAAGTCAGAAAGCAATAGAATCAGATAATACATAAATTATTACTGTCCAGAACAAGATGAATTTGAGCATGTATGTTGGATTTATTCTGAACTGAATATACAGACTGTGTACTTAAACACAGTTGTACAAGGTATTTTTTCCTTGTAAGTACTACAAGTTGTAGGAAGAGTGAGTGCAAATTTCCCCATGTGACCTATCAAAAGAACAAATGAGATATTAGGACGTCTGAGTACTTAATATTGAATGACCATGTTTCTAGAGATGATACAAGTCTAGACAGACAGCAAGCATCTGAAATGGAGACAAAGTATTCCATGAAACTAAGATAAAGTTGTAAGGGAATATCAATTAAGAGGTGAAAAACATGTATCTCTGCCTCATAATAATAAAATTGTCTGTAAGGTATTTGATTAGGGATTAATAAATGTAGTGTAGATGAACTCCATGCCAGTCTAACAAAGTTTTAAATTCATTACAGCTTGTGTAAATATATATATACCTTCATGCTCTGAGGAGGCTGAGTACCAAGTAATCTAGGTAATTATTTAAAAACACAGTTAGCAAGTACGTTTGTTTCTAATATATTTATAGTAATTTAGCCAATTTATAGCAATGTTAAGATTAAAGTAAAATGTATTTATACAATTGTATATGTTCTCTTGCTATACATACTATACTAACAAAGCCCAGTTTATAATAAAATGATGTACTTCAGCTGAAATTCAGCTCATTCTAGTAGTCTCTAATGTGTACTTGAAAAATAAAAAATGATAAGCTTATTTCTGCTGATTGCAGAACGGATTAACGTACCTACAGATTCATAAGCATAATATTGCATACTCCTTTGTGAGGTGTCTGCATTGAGTAGCTTCTGAAAACTGACTCCTTTCCTTCAATTTGGCACTTGTGGGTGAATTTGACAGTATACTCTAGGAATTGCAAGCTTTGATCATTAGCATTTTAATTTGAAAAACAAGTGGTAGAAGTGGAGTTGTAATTTGTCTTCAGTGCATGAGAATTTTTCACTATAATCTTAATGAGTCTTCCTGAATTTCTCTTTGACTTTGGGCAGAGTGGAAAAGATAAGAAAGATGGGAGATGATGATCGATTTTTGAATGTCTTTGAACTGGAAGAGTCCAATTATAACTCAAGGTATAGAAGTCAACAAATAAAATCACCAATTTGTGTACATACATGCAAATAAATAATTTGATAACATATTTTTGATTTAAAGCAGCAAGCAGTAACTGACTTAGAAATTCTTAGTTGTTAAAAGTTCCTCATCTTCAGTTTGTTGGTTGCAGAGCATAGGGAGGCTTCTTGCCAGACATCTTTGAGACAAGATGATTTAACAAAGGTTTTTTTCTTGTATATAGGATCCTTTCCTTTCTAATAAATGGCCTAGTCACTAATACCTGAAAGGATCCCTGTTCTGAACAACTCTAGAAACTAAATGTTCTGCATTGTGGTGTATTCAAGCACATACAAGTGCTCAAGCTTAGAACCTGGCATAATACCCAAAAGAAAACTGTGTCATTAACCTTCCTATCTTACTCCTGTAACAAAAGACGATCTGAAAAATCAGTTTTAGTTGTGGTGACTGGCAAAAATGAAGGGTTAGAAGTAAAGCCAATGGGAAGTTTAATGCTAGAAACATGATGTAAATCTTGCGTGGGTTAGTAGAATTACAGTGCATGATGTCAGATAAGCTTTTAGCAGTCATACTTTCAGCAGAGGACCAGTGTATACTTTTTTCAGTTAGCTGTTACCTGTTCTAATAGAGGGGCCATAACATGATCAGATCCTGATTAGTGTTAAAGAAGTGCAGAGAAAGAAATATGATTTAGAAGGCTGTTCCTTTACAGTTTGAAAATACATAGCCTACCTGAAACGAATATATAGAGCTGGTTGGTTTGTTTTCCTGAGTTAATTTCAGAAGGGAATTGACTTCTTATACTTAATTTTGTAAATGTTTCTGTGTATAGTATACTACTTTTTAAACATTTCCTTTATTCCTTATTCTGTTTCTCTTCTTTGTTCTGTTAGTTATGTATTTGTGAAATAATGGCTTGTCTACCTTTTCACTAATGGAGAAGCCCTCTTCATCTCAGACACGTTTTCTACTTTTCCTCAAATCTTTTTCCATCAATTGTATCTTATTTTTGTTACTAATGATAACTACTGTGGCTATATGTAGAGCATTAACTATTTTGCAGTGTTCACAGTCGAAGCAGGTATGTCAAAGGAGTTAATGTAAAGTACATGGCCTATGATAGCTAAACAAGGAATAACTGTCAGGGCAATAGGTGCTAAACTGCTTGTGAGGTAACAGGTAGACATTTAACATAACCGTGTAAACAGGCTTGTATTTCATCCTTGCCTGTTCATCTGTGAAAGACTGGGAAGCTCAAAGTAATTCAAGCTATAGCTTTTGGCAACTTTTATTCCCCTTCAGTATATAAAACTTGCTTTCTAGCTTCAGTTGGGGCCATCCTCTCCTGGTCGTCTTATAAGTTCTTTTGTAAGTTCTTTCAGAGACTTGGTATGTTAATCTTCATTTTAGAAAAAATCATTAATTTAGGAAATCTGACTGCAAATTAAAAAAAGTAAAAAATGCTTGAGCATTTAGGGTACCTCCTATGTGTTCTTTATCCTCAAGGATGTTTCTTTGTAAATGGACTTTTGCTTATCTTACTTGGGTAGGGAAAGCAATTAGCCAAAGAATTTTAATAATTTTCTCTCAGTGTCAATGACAGTATTCCTCATACAATATTTTTTGTTCCTTTTTTCCTTTTTGGTTTGAATTAATAAAAAATAAAGCTGTATAAATTTACTAGATGATTTAATGTGACATTGTGTGTGATAGATGCGTTTTTGTAATTACCCAAGTATTAAGTTCAATTGCTTGTACACATTGTAACCAGATTTTTCCAGAAGGCCTTTTAGTACTGGGTGGAAATCACAACAGGAAAAGTCAATCATTTTGCATAGTAGCTTGTTTCAACGCATAACTGTTTCATCATCAATTGTGTGTGCCTAAATCCTCATTTATTCTGCCTGATTTACATATACAACTGCAGCTTCCTATTTCTCACTGCTGTCTATTATTTTCCCCCAGGAAATATGACCAATCCATTCAATACAATCATCACTGTTTTATTTTTGATAAACCTATGAGATTGAATTTGACTATGTATGCAGGGTATTTTTTTTCTTACCTGCCTTTTACTTATGTGATGTATTCTGAGTTTCCAATGTCCCTTTTGAAATGTGGGCAGTGAAACTGGGCGTAATCTTTCACTGACATCTACACCAGCGGTATTCATGAAGACAAAATTGCTGAATTAGGCTGGACACTAGGAAATTCTACTTTTCTGGAGGAGTGGTCCAGCACTGGAATGGGCTGCCGAGGGAGGTGGTTGAGTCTCTGTCCCTGGAGGTGTTCAAGAAACATTTAGATATAGCATTGAGAGACGTGGTTTAGTGGGGTTATTGGTGGTAGGTGGATGGTTGAACTGGATGATCTTGTAGGTCTTTTCCAACCTGGCTAATTCTATGATTCTGTGAATTGATTCCACTCGCTATTCAACTGCTTATGCAGTGTAAGATTATACTAACTTTTTTGTCAACCATTTTTTTGTCAATCTTTTTTAGTTGTAGAATTTTTTGAACTAGTGTTTCCTTGCATTTCTGAACATGATATCCCACATTACAAATGTTGTCTGCATTTTAAAAAAATATATGAAGTTAGTCTTGTTTCTTAAATGGGTTCATCGTGCTAACTAGTTCACACTGTAGAAAACAATTGCTGCTAGGCACAATGTATCTGCCGTACAATCTATAAAATTTTAGGAATTCATAGATGTTTCTTCACACATTTTTCAGATGAATATTACAGAAAACCATTTTCCCTAACAGTTCTTCTAAGAAGATAACTGAGGATTAACTCCATTTCCAATTCTTTTCTGGAGTTAGATTAATTCTGTTCTCCGATGTGTCTATCTTTAGATAATGTTTTGTAGGTGGAAATGCATTTTGTAATATTAGGCTTTGATTGAGTCACTACTAGTACTACCATTTACTGCATGCAGTTTCTGAGCAATTGCATGTGGGGAAAAACTATATACCCAAGAAGAACCAGGGCATCTGGTCTGGAATCAACCACAGATGGATATGTATGAACCCCAAGTGTTTTTTTGTATAATGCTTGAGGATAAGTGTGTCATATCCAGCTTTCCCAGACTTATATTTCAGTCTTGTTATGACAGATAACAGATCAACTACTAGAGAGGCAAGTCTCTTTTGAGAAATATCCTTTACTGTATGCTACAGGGAACATGAAAATCAACGAACTTTGTACCAGTTTGAAAATGAAATGAAAAAAGCTTGGTGTCTCTTGGAGACCTTCTGAAAACAAGGGCTAGCTAAATGTGTCCTTGAAGTAAATTTGTCAGACACTAGAGCTCTGTGTTGCGGATCCAAGTGGCATCTCTTCAGTTTAGATGAGTTTAGACTGACTGAGTGGAACTAGTGGATATGTATGTGCAAATGGGTACATTGCAGAAAGAGCAGTTCATCTTGGAAAGCGGTGGCAGGGAAAGACTGTTTACAGAATTTGCTAATGGCTTTCACATATCAGTATCAAACATCTACTGTTGCTTGAACTGCAGCAGTCTAACAAGTGATAACAATTCATGTGTGTGTTTCCAGTCATTTCTGTGCTTTTTGTTTCTAAGAGCATAGGTTCCTAACCATTGTCATATCTATCTTCTTTATGATGGTAACTGCATCCTATAGTGCAGTGCTTGTACTTGTATTAAACTCAAAAAAAAAAAATAACTACACCTCAGAAAAGGAGACTATGAAGTGAACGCATTATGGAATTAGGACTTTTTATTACAAACCGATCCATTTTTAATCTACTTTTGATGCCAAACTGTAATTAGAGCTAACCCTATATTATCTATTCCACAAATTCCACATCTTATTTAATTTGCAAACTAAAGTTAATAAAAATCAAGTGTGCTGTTTTGTATTTTGCGAATATGTTTGTAATTGACAATGATGTGCTGGATAATAAAAGTGAATAATACTTGTAATTTTTCTTGTTATTTTAAAATATTCATTTTTTTAAACTTAGTCCCTCATCTACATTGAATATTTTGTTTGTAATGGAATGTATGTGGACTTCAGGATAAATTTGAAGATATTTCTTCAATACATTTGGCATTATTTCCATATAATTTTCTGTTGTAGTGCATATTTATGCTATCTTATTTTATGTAGATACCCCAATAAAAATAATAAGCAAGAACATAGCAAAGCCTATTCAAATAAATTATTTGGAAAAATTATATTAGAATGTCATAAGCTCAACAGTCTGTCCTAATTGACTTCTGACATCATCAAAATCTAAGGTTCTTTGGGTATAAATGTGTAAATATGAGACTTGATATATATATATGCCCATATATATTGGGACCTGAAGCAGTCAGCTGCCAGCTCAGTGAATTAATAAAAATTCAGTTTCAGGGGAAAATATATAATCATTTTATCAGAAAACATTAATAGAAAATGGAACTCATGTCGTTTTTTCTAAGATTTTAATACTTTTGACCCAGATATTTAGCTATGCTTTGTAACTTAATTTGTCAACTCCTTTTATTTCATTTCTCTGAAATGGAATATATCTGTTGGAGAAAATAGGCAAAAAAGACTGCAATCAAACTCAACAAATAAGAGCACAATGTTAATGAAATATTTATTGGAATAGCTGCTTATTACAGTGAGAAAGCAATCTACATCTATTTTCATTCCAATGTAACATCAAAACAATGGATGTCTAGTTCAAAGCCTTAAATCTAAACAATCCATATCATCCATAATAATTACAGTGATGCATTGCTGAAGCAATAGTCAATATAAGAAGTTAGATGCTAGCAGAAGTCAAGAATCCTGATATGGCAGTATGTTGCAGTAATTACTTAAGAATTGCCTGCATTTTTAAAAAAGAGCTTTATTACAGTTTTTCATATGTGGAGAAAAAAATATTATGAGCACTTTTGAAAGAATGTGATTTGCAAGGATGAGCTACAGAAATGAGTGTAAGTTATGTCCTGTTTGTATATTTATGACTGAATTTAAATCTCCATGTGCTTGCATCCTGTATAGGTGCTTATTCCGGTTCACAGTGAGTGTAACAGCAAAAGTACGATTAAATTTGGTAGCATTTAACACCTGTTTTGCATAAAATAAAAGGTTTTCCAGATGGAAGCAATAGAAAATCAATCTGAAAGGCAAAATGATTCATTATTGGAGTTAATTTATCGTGCTGTTAGATGTCACAGATAAGCTAGTGGCTAGCAACTGCAAGAAGGGAGCTCTCCTGCTCTGCACTACTCACCCTGGCTGCATAATTCTACCCCTCTCTGTGCTCCAGCAGCACCAGGCTTCAAAGCCAGCTGTCAGGACAGTAAAACAGGAACAAATAAATAATTTGTATGTTCTTTTCAAAATATCTTCCTGTAGATTTTTGAAATATTTTCTTTGATTGGCAGCTGGCTGCTGAATTTGCTAGCAATGTCCTTGGTCTGGATCAGAAATTGTCTATTTGACCATATCAAAGTGAATAAGGTGTGTTTGGAACATCGGGGNGGCGGGGAAGCTTGCTCTTAGGTAAACATAATCTGTAAAGTTCTTGTTCAATAGTATAAAAACTCCTTTTTTGTACTTTGTATCCAAATGTTGATGCTACTAATAGCACACACTATGTATGTGACTACAAAGCTATGTCTTGTCCATTCAAAAAGACCAGTTTTCCAACCAGGCTTTGAAAAACTTTAAAGTAAAATAATTTATTTTTTTAAAAATTCTTTGGCTATATAACCAATATTCCAACTAACTGCTGTACTTGGCACTTGGAGAACAGCAAGCTATTTATCCCTAAACAAGGCATAGAATTACTTACAGTAAAAGAAAATTGGCTGAAACAATTTTAAAGGAATGATTCATATTTAGAAGAAAGTCCCCTAACATACTAAAATATTGATTGTATCAACTGAAAAATTAATTGGAATATTCAAAGATATAAACAGTAATTCATATAGTTGAAAAACTCTCTTGTAAAATCTTTCACAAGAGGCTATTATGTAAACATAGTTTCTTATCCTTCAAAGGTTATTTTAAATGTTCTGTATTGTGAATATTTCACCTTAATATCAATATGTGTTAAATTACTTAGAAGATCAAACCTGTAATTTTTTAAATAATGGTCTGTTTAAAAGTTTGTCTTTAATATAGCAAAAAGATAATGGAAGTTACCCTAATATTTTAAACTAGGTGTCATTTAATATATTTTACTAGATCTGGAAAATAATAGAAAAAGTGTTAACATTTTAGATAAATAAAACTGGAAGAAATTTTGAGTAGCATTATAGAAGAGTCACTGACAAACCTAAATGAAAGGTTAACTGAAAAACAGTCAATTCATTTTTCATAAATGCATGGAAATACCCAACAGCAAGAATAATTTGGTCTATTCATACAAGTTTTAATATTACAAAAATAGCTTAGAGGCACTGAGGAAAACAAGCAAACAAACAAAAAAAGCAGATAAGAGAATTATTGTACTGAGTTGAGTAATAAAATCTCCTTGAATGTATAGTAATGATATAACATAAATGAAATCAAATTAAATGTAAGTGAACATGAGAATGCTTATAAGTAGCATAGAAAATAGCCATTAATGTTACAATTCTTTGATGCAGTCCTAGTGTATAAATAAAGTGTAGCATTTATTTACAGTTTCTCTATTGCAAAAATAAAGATAGTTTAGGGATTGATTAGAAACCTGATAACACTTCTTTGCAAATAGAAAAGATTATTTCAAAGGGATAATTAAGACAATTGGAATATAAATGAGTCCAAAAAGATGTTTGCTTTTTCTAGGTTGTGTTATTGCTTCGATATGAAACTAAAAATGTTTTGCCATCTTCTGCTTGCTTGCAGTTTTTGTTGGACTTTGATCAATTGTTTTTAGTTGCAGCTTTAAGATCACATAAATATTTCAAGTAACAATAAACTTCTTTTCAATGTTAGAAGACTAAAATATAGTTTTGGAACTCATTTTAGTTTTTGCACAAAGTTAACTTTTCATGTTTCTGCTGAATTAAAACACAGTAGGATCAAATTTTAGACCATTAATTTTCACCGCTTGTTGTCACATTTTTAAGTTGTCTTACTACAGTTATAACAAGTGGCTGTTCTCTGTTCTCTTTTATTTTGTTTATAATTCATGAAAAATATTGCCAACTGGCATTTCAAGAAAAAGTTCAAAACTATTCAAGTGACAGTTTAAAAAACATGAAAAACAAAGTTCTGTTATGTACTTTTCAAGAACTACACCAAACATGTAATTATTAAGAAAAAATCTTGATTTTAAAATTGTATGTATTTATTATATTTTACTTTGGCTTATCAGTAATCTGTAAAAACTAAAATTGCACACAATTAGTTACAATAAACATAAGAGTCAAATAATACCAGGGAATTTGTATTTTGAAGTTAGGGATTGCTATTTTTTTCCCCTCGTTGACAAGATTGCTCATAATGTTAAATTTTAAAGAATGGAAATTTAACTTGTTTTCCAATACAGTTATAGTATCAGAAAACATCAAGGAATATTGATACTATAGAGTAGTGAAACAGATGCATGGGCTTGAGAAACTGGGTTATGCTTATCTGAAGACAGAAAATAAATTCAAAAGCTGGGAACTCTCCTGGGCTGATTATTGGGATGAACCCACTTCTTGGAACAAGCACTTTGAGAACTGTTGAGTACTTTGTGTCACGGTTTTGTACCTCATCCTTTGAAGATGGACTGCTTATGATCTTGCATCAGCTAACAGTGAAACACCTAGTTCTTGTCTCTTTTATCATTAGATTTTATTAATTTCAAACAATGGAAAAACAAGGTTTGGCAACAGTCAGGTTGAAGTTGCATATAGTGCCCTGGAGCAATGCTCAGAACAGACCAGTGATGCTTCTGTGATGAGCAAGTACAGGTAGCTGAGGATACCACAGCAATCTGTCTGTGTTAGGCATTTACTTGACTATTTGGGAGCAACTCTCCTGATAACTGGATCACACAGGATTTTTTTTAAAAAAAAAAATGTATATGACAGTGTATTTCATGAATTTCAAAGGTATTTTTGGCCAGATCACTTTGCCATTTTGTTTCTTCAGTTGAAAACTCGAAGATCTCATTTAGTTAATCCCATTAAGTATACAAGAAAGCATACAAGTTCATAAATAAGCTATTCTGGCATTTTTGAAGTCAATGTAATCTTTACTGCATTTTCTTCTAAGATGACATGAATATGACTTAGAAGATGGGATTCTCAAGTTAGGAGTCAGAAGCTACTTTTTTGACATCCCGTATGTATTTTGCAGAGGGAATTCTTTAAGTGACTATGTGGCAGAAAATATATCAGCACATTTTGATAGGAGAACTTGTTATTTTTTATCTTAGGTATTTTCTTGTCAATTTATATTTTGCAGTATGTAGAGTACGGTCTGACCTCTACAGAATTATAAGATGAAGAAAACTTTGAAATTGAAATAGGTAAGAGACAGGTTAGCACATGTATTTTGGACCAGGTGTATGTGATAAGTTGACCAGTATAATCCACAATTCCAAAGTTAATTTTACTACATTCAGAAGTAAACCTTTCTACTTCACACTAATGAAAGAGCTGGGGGCCTCACACTTTCAGGACACCCTTGTTCAATATTGGATCAGAATTAATGAAACAAATTTAATATTCCAACTATACACTTTACTGAGGTATTGAAAGTAAACCGAACTCAGAAATAATTAAATTAACCACCAAGATATATAGTTCATTCAGCACAAGAGTTTTTATGTATTCTTATCAGCAAAAAGTTAACAATTGTATAGTGATAAGCTCTTATTAGAAAAAAAAATCACCATCCCTATAAAAAAAAAAAATTGCCTCCTACAGGCCTGTGTGAGCAGTGGCAACAGAACACAACATAAGCCATTTCTTTTTAGGATGTAGATTTGCCTCTTAACTCTACATGCTGTTTGCAGCAGCTGTGGACACATTGGTCCTTTGCATTAGCAGTATACCTTGAAAGCCATATGAATTTCAGTGAATCTGTTTGTAGGATTCCTCTTTGAAATATGAGCAAAATATCGGAGTATTAATCTTCTCTGCTGCTGCAGAGGAAAATAGACACTGAACAGTACATTGCGAAGAGCAATGGATATATTGTCAAAGCCGTTATGGGCTGGGTGTTTTTATAGGATTTGCTTTGACATTACTAACTTACATCATCTTAAAATCAGGATATAGGCAGGGCGAATCTTAGCAATCATGTTCTTTAGTCACACAAAAGATCATTCTCAGTATTTTATTCACATTGTCTTAGGGAACAATATAATTGAAAACAAACAAAATAGCAGTAATGACTTCTAATAGACTAAAAAATGAAAGCAATAGAGAATACAAGCAACAATTGCTGGATTCTTCACCTAACTATATGTTTCTTCATCAACTGGAATATATCATCTTTAAACTCAAAGCATTGAATAAAGTATCTACTTTATAAGTAAATTAGATTAAAAGAATATTGTTCTCTGAAATCAGTGTCTTGTCTTTTTGTCTTTTCAGCAGTAGACAATTGAGCAGAAATTATGGGCAAAAGGGCTTTGTTTAGTGGTAGGATAATTCTGTCCAGTGTATAATGAATAACTTAAATAATGTAGAGGTGGACAAGTGAGCAATCTTATTTCGTCTGCAGTAACCAAGTAAACTATTTAGACCAGCTAATTAAAAGCATTAAAGGTTTATTCTTGCAAGAGCTATTGAATACACAATACTTTTAAAATGTAATTAAGTTCAATGATCTCCCTCTGTTTACCAAAATTAATTTATGCCTCCTCACCAGGATAATGAAACTTAAAGATTTCTAATTTGACACTATATCTGAAGACACAGTTATAGACTTAAATTTCATTTTTTTTATGATGTTTATTATAAGAATAAAATAAAATCCCATTACTTATCATTTTTTGTTTCACCTGTGGATGCTGTAGAACAGGTGTTTTTTTGTTTTTTTTTACCATTGGGAAGTAAAATCCAAACTTCAGTTTTTCAGTATTAACAAAGCTGTATCTATAAAATTATAATACTGAACAGATGAGGCTTTTTAATTTTGAAAATATTGACCTCCTAACTAATTATGCAACTTACATACTTTTCTGTAGTATTTATAATTTGCTGTTGTATAACTGATATAATTCTCAGTAAAAATTTTAAAAAGTTTTTGGACAGATTTGGAAGTTATTGCCACTAAGCCCTTCAGATTCTGTTAGTGTGTACTGTGTTAGGATTAACTGATGGGAAGGATGATGTTTTTGCATAAAATTGCACTGTCTGGAAAACTGCCTGTGCACCTCTTTACAAAGCAAACAACAAGTGAATAGATGAAAATATAAATATCTGTTTAATATATACTTCCTGAGAGCCGCTGAGAAACTGGCTCAGTTTTGAAAAGAGCAAATTATAACAAAATTATAGGGAATGGAAAACAAACAGTGGAATCTTAGGATAAGATCTAGAAAATTTTTGTCTGGGATGAAGGTACCTAAACACCTTTTTCTTTTTTTTTCCGCTTCCTCAGCAGCACTAATAATGTTTTAAATTGTTATAGTATCTGAAAAACCTTTGTCTGTTTGTTAAATGTTTTAAATAGCGCTCCTGAATCACAGGTGCATGAGTCTGCCCCAGCCCACTTGTTCATTCACACCTTGAATAGAAGGCAGCACAGAGCAAAGCTGAATGAATACTGAAGGCACTGTACTGACATTTACATGGGAGCCTGAGCTGAAAGGAACGGTGGATGGGCTCCAGCTGCTGTGGGGTCTTCTCCTGCTCTGTCATTTTTACATTTTTTGTTTTATTTTTATTATTTTTATAATCGTAGGCTCAAGTAAGAGCAACTGTAATGCTTTCGTTGGCTTAGTGCCTCTGTGATATAGTAATCCAAGCATACTTATTTTGTGAATAGGCAAGCTATTAAGATGCCTGTACCTTTTGGAGATGGGATATTTTTAATATATTTTAACATAACATAATATAGTTTAACATATTGCCTTGTTAAGCACGCTGACACTTTGGAGCTAAAGAAAACAAATTATATATTTAAAAAAGAAAAGACAAGTTTACTGATCTGAAAATAGTCTTTTTAAACTTAATTTTGAAACAAATGATAAACTGTACATAGTTATTCAGGAAGCCCTTTTATTATTGTTATTATTTACTTCAGCAATGAACTACTCGACACTTATAGATACCTAATTAACTCCATAATTAAGATAAATTCTTTATACTCGATGTTGTTTTTTTTAAACTCATAACGAGTTGTAATGTGGTTGCTGTCCTACATATTGGAATATAAAATATTTTTTCCCCAGCGTGGGAATTATGGTACCATTAGACAAGCTACCTAAATTTACAAACAAAATATTTTTAGGTATAGTACTTGAGATGTTTATGCCATCTTTCAGTATTTAAGTATTTGTAATTTTTCACCATTAAGAGAAAACAGGATGTTGCAATAACCGAAATACCCTCCTAGTATCCCTTAATGTTAAATGAATTCTTTATGAATCCTTAGAATAAGTTATTTTCTGTAATATAGCAGTCTGTGTGGATCTTTTAAAATCATCTTTTTTTACTGGAGTTATAGAGGAAAAAAGTCTTTTTTTTACCAAACAGTTTGTGCCTTTTGGTAACATATTTCTCAAAAATGATTTTTTTTTTTTCTGTGAAATGCCCAGAGTAAAGTCTGCTTGAGTTTTCACCAATACTCTTACTTGAAATAGAACTGCTGAACAGATAAAATACAAAAAGATTGGGCTTTTTTTGTAATTTTGCAAAATATAATCTCAGTGGTATTCCTCCCTCTCAAAAGGCTTTTAGGATTAGGTAGTATGGTACTATATACCATTTTCATTTCAAGTTTTCTTGTCAAATATTCGTAAAAGAATCATATGATCAGTTCTTGCATATGTTTTTCAAAATATGTCATGAGAAATGTTATATAATGTTATAGTGCGAGAGAGACTAGTAAGTGTATTTTATTTCCTTTGTAACTCATTTGCATAAAGCAAATACAGTTTAATGCCCAAAGGTAATCTGTTTCCATTTAAGATGATGGAAAGCTTCCAGGCTGAAAAAAAGTTAGTCCCAAAAGTTACTGTAATTAGCTCAATGATTCTACTTAATGAAATATTCCCACCTCCCAGAGAAAAAAAAAAGACTGTATTTTTCCTCAGTAGCCATCTTACTTAGAAAATTAATTGCAATCACTTTGTAACACTCAGTGAAAGTACAAACAAATTTGAAAAATGTGATGCTAAAATACTGATTAAGGTTCATGCATTATATTTATTAAACAATTTCTGGATCAGCTTTGTACTGTGTAGTAGGAGAAATTAGTATTTTAGATAATGATGATCAATATGTTGATCATGAACCTAGGAAATTAAGCTTCCTTTTAATTTAAAATGCTTTACCTAATTGTTCATGTATATGTAATATGAATTAGTACATCTGTTGTGCAAGAACTAGGTACCAAAGAAGTTAGAATTCTTATTATTTGTGCTATCCAGGAAATTTACATAATTTTCTCACCCCAGGTACTGAATTTCTGTTTAATTAGGTATAAATTAAATTTGTGCTACATAGTTTCCCCAGTTAAGACTGAAATGTAGCATTAGAGGTAGTTATTATATCAGCTTTGCTTATATTCAAATGGTGTCTTTCTCTTATGCAGCGTATCAGGCATAAGGCCTTTAAAGCCAAGGTAGAAAAGCATATACATTACTTGATTGTCTTTTAACACAAATTCACTCAACACTGGAGCAAACTCCATGTAAAACAGAGCACTGCTTGAGCCAAGGTGTGCAGTTCCGTATTATCAAACATCGTAAGAACATCCTAGGACACTTAGAGTAAAATAAAAATACAGTAGACATTTAGCAAACCAATTTTGAAATAGTGCCCAAATTTCCATTTTGCATCATAAAAAGAGTTATCATTAATGCCTCTGAACGGAAACATATGAGTGGCAAGTTTGCTTCCAGGATCAGTGGAATGGCTCAGTGGTTCAGGTTTTACATAAAGTCAATTCAGTCTTAACATTCTGTAAGTCTGTGCAGTTATATTTTATATACAAATTCTGACACTGACAAGAAATTACTTTCCAATTAAATGGTATCTCAGCTAAGATTTTTTTAAGAGGTACACAGCTTAGCGTGCAAAGATGATTTATTTAGAAAAGTTTAATGCACTAGATTTGGGAAAATGAATTCTAATCCTTGTTAATATATGTATTTTGAAAACACCTGTCCTTACAACCACTAAATAAGTTTAAATTATATTAAAATATAATTATAATTTTCATTTTTGTAATAGTTCACTGAAGTGATATTCATCTTTCATAACGAACAAGGTCTATGCAACGAGCAGACCAAGAGAACTTAGGTCATCAATGGAGTAATTTCTTGATGATGGAAATATGGCTCAAACTCAAAAAGAAAAAAATATTTCTGTCTTTATATACATACATATCTATCATAAAACATACACCTTACCCATGGCATGGGCTGCACTCCTATGAGCATTCAGTAAGCTGTGAAATATTTCACTCTGCCTATACAAGGCTCTCCTGTGATGATAGTCCTCATTCTAGCTGTTGCCTGTGAAGTGTTCCAAGACTACTGCATTTCCTGTCATTTCCATCATATTCAAAGGCATTCTACTCCCAACCCTCCACTCTGAGGGCTGGGAACATCTCTACTTTGAGATACAGAGATTGAGAGGATGGGGGAAAGAAGGAAGGAATATGTTTCCTCTGTTGTTTTAATTGCAAGTGCTGGACAGAACAATTTGAGATGACTATCTCATTCTTTTCTTTCAGTGAAGCTAACTTCTGAACTCATAAGCACAGGGCTAGAAAGGACCCAAGGAAATCAACTAGCCCAGTCCAGCTCTGAGACAGGATTGAATATACCAAACATGTCCATCGCTGTTAATCCAACTTGTTCTTACAGACATTTGTGTAGATGAATCCTGGACATTGCTTAAATAGTCTGTTCCAGTTTCTAGCTAACCTGCAAGTGTGAGATCTTTTCTTGCTATCTATGTTTAGTCTCCCTAGCAGTGCATTAAGACAGTTAACTAGTAATGGTCATGTTACTGGTGAACACAGAAAATTACTCACAAGTGTTGTCCTTGCACCAATCTTCTGCAGATTTGAAGCTGGCAGAAATCTTTTGAGTTTAGCCTTCTGTTCCATATCTCGTCCCTGTACAGATTTTGTACCACCTGCATAAGTAGAAGAGATCACTTCCTCCCATATGTATATTGCTGTTTGTGATTGGACGAAAGTGCCACTCTTTAACACAAGAGAGGTGCTTTTAGACATGAAGGGAAAGAGAAAAAGAATCTCTGTAGTTTTTTTTTTGTATTATTATTATTTTATCTTAAGCTAGGGTTGTGGATACCACCTCCCTGGCGGTGTTTAAGGCCAGGCTGGATGGGACCCTGTGCAACCTGATCTAGTACATGATTTAGTGCTGGCAACCCTGCCTGTGGCAATGGGATTGGAACTTGATGATCCTTCAGGTCTCTTCCAACCCAAGCCATTCTGTGATTTTATGAAACCTATGTCTATTAAATAAGATCTGTAATTATTATAGATTCTATACTATGTAGTCTATTTTTAATTTATAAAATAAAATGTATAACATAATACATAATGTACACGCCTACATAATGTTCAGATATTCCAGAGGAATTTATCAGAAGAGGATCTAGGCAGTAAATCCGCTATAAAATTGTTTTGAACACACAGATGGTGATGCATGATTTTATTGTTGCATTTATTGATTTTATTGTGGTACAGTACAAATCTGCTAGCAATAAAATAGAATACACTGATACCAAAATGCACAAAGAGATAATTCACTTCATGCATAATGAAGAAAGTTGTTGAACCAATATGTTAGAAATGTGCGATTTACAGAAAAATTAATGACTTGTTATTTCTTACTTATTTGGCCCATGTGGCTTAAGTTTAAGAAAAAATGAATCAAGCATTTCAAGTATTATAATTCAGGGCAGCTTTAGTGGTAAGCATTCCTATTCTTTTGTGAAATGCTGTTTATTAATGGTGAATAGAGAACCTTGAGATTTTATTTCCCACGTTTTAAGTATTTCAACTCAAATGATAAGCCAGAAAAGTACTATCTCTGGAACACTTAGAGCTGTGATTGCATCACATGTTTTGTAATATCTGTTCCTCAAAGAGCACATTCAGCCAGTACACAATGCACCCCAAAACAATTTCCCCTTTTCTCCTGTATCACATCTTTTACATTAGTTTTTGCTGTAACATTCCATACAGATGTTTTTGATATTTTTTGATATGTCATGAGAAAATCGATTAAGCTTCTTTAGGAATGTTACCCTGTTTAGCAGTACTTCTGCTTTGTACTGCTAACGGAGAAATGTGAGCTCCCCATACCGTGAGAAAGATTCACACTGATGACCAGGGAATCTGCACCAGCCTACTTACCCAGCTGACCAGTGAGGAGGTAGAATATCAGACAGGTAGGGAATGATTTCTGTTCAGTGAGAGGTACAATATATGGTTATTTATGACAATGACCAAGTTAGGAAATGTCTGGATTTTACTTTTCAGAAAGTCCTGCAATGAACTGGTCATTGTCATGGGTGTAGTTTTTTTGCTTTTTGATATCTTTCCAATATCACAAAAATGCTTGATGGTAGAATGAAATTTCTAAAGTTTCATAGAATGTCCTAGTGATGAACTGTTGGTATAGCTAGCCCTCACAATAAGAAAAGGTTTTACCTATGAAGTGCTGTCTCCCAGCATCTCTAGTTTTGTATTCTAATAGTTAGACTTCAATTCCTACCACCTTATATGGATGGCTAAGCTAGAGAAATTGCTGATTATCCAATAAGGACAATTTTTGCTGAGACATATTTCAAAAGAGAGGGTGAATAAAATATGATGAGCCCACAGGAGGATTTTTTTCATTCCAGTTTTCCAAAATGCACAAGCAGCCCATGATTTCTATTTACACGGCAGGTATAGGTTGGGAGGAGAAGAAACTGTAAATAATTTTCTGCATGTTATATAATTTAAACATGGACTACTGAGATCCCCAGTGCTTCAAAAAGGACTTGGAGATACATTTCTCTTCCAGGAAACTTTATTGCATGATGATAGCCATGATAGAAGCATGACACTGTGCAAGTATATTGCCATGAAACTTATTGGAAATGGAGATGAGAAAACCTTAAGTCTGTTTTGAAACCTTTCCCATTGCTCCCTTGCCTCCCAGAGGGTGCACGTGCAGCTTCCTGTGCCCTCCTGCTGTCCAGGACACTCTGGGGAGCCCAGACTCCTCTTACTTGCCTCTGCCCTCCTCAGCTTCTTCCATATTTCCCTGGAGGAGTGAGCACAAAGCACTGGTTTGAACAAGTAACTGCTATGTAGCTCTACAGATCTTACTGTCTTCCAACCAACCTGTCATCTACCTTTTGTCAAGCAGTCATTAGTAGTATTAAGTCTATGTTCTTAGTTTCTGCATTTAACTTATCAAGGCACTTTCATGTAGCTGGATTGATAGACTCCAGAGTGGAAGTTAAATGTTTCACGCTTCATCCTTCAAGGCAGTGTAAGCTCCTACTCATCTTTTTGCACAAGATGCTGAGATAGTATCTCAGAATATCAGAGCCTAGGGAATCAAATACCCATCTGAGACAGACAACTGTCATTCACACAACACAACCAGTAAGAACCAGCAAGGCTGCATTTCCTGCACCAGATCCCCTGAGAGATTGACTCCTGTAAGTGAGCATGCAAAACACAGTATGACAAGGGCACAGCTCTCACAAAAGAGCATGGCAGCTGTCATGTTTGTTTAGAAACATGGCTAGAAGTGTATGCAATGTTTGCTTCTTACCCTTTCCCTTCATCCTTAATACCAGTGGGATGGATGCATGGATGCTTTTCTATTATTTTCTTTCTTAAATCTCTCACTATGTAGTAGGCAGCACTAACCACCAGGTTACTGACAAGCCTGTCATGAAGGAGTATGCTTCCACAGCTTTTCCTTCAAACTGCTTTGCTTTCCAGAAAATAATTTAAAGATTCAAAGATAAAGTATCAGAGAAAAGGAGAGAAAGGATAATGGATAAGGAGCGCTGGGCTGGGGAGGGAGATAAGAGCTGTTCCTGGAGCAGGGACTGAATTTTTGGGCAGGCTCTGAGAACAACTGCTGGCTTAAGTGTTGCAGGTGAGGAAAGCAGGAAAGCAGCCATTGTGCTGAAGCTCTCCAGGGCAGTATGGAGCCAAAAGAATGTTTTTTTTTTTTTAGTACTCAGGCAATTATAAAATTAAAACCATAAGGATCATTGGACATAATGTGTCTTTAGACACAGGCAGGAGTTAGTAATCTTGATAACTAATATGGAGATAGAGGATGAGAACTGCAATTATATGTATTAATCCTCCTAAGTCTTATAACAAATCTAAACACTACAGACCAACCATTTTCATTGTGCATAGACATGCAAAATTTATTCATTAAAATCCACTTAAAAAAGATTTTGTTGTAAAACTTTTTTTAATATAGTATAGAAAAGCACTGCTAAAAGACATTATAAGATGACACAGTAGTTATTGTTTCACAGTGCACACATTAATTCAATTTCCAGTGATTTCTCTGTACAAAATATGAAATTTGCTACTATGCATGAAAAGCACTGAAGAATGAGTACTGTCAACTTTTTGTAAACCAGAAGCATACAAATAACTATTGTTTCAAAATTCAGCTCTACCTTACAGTTACACTTCCTGCTTTATCATTCGTAAGTACTCAAAGACTTGATGACCTTTTTTTTCAATATTATTTTCATTTCATTGGAAAATGCCATTTAATAAATGCAAAATTTATTTTGTGGAAGCATATTGAAACTGATGAAAAGGAAGTTGTGCAAGTTTCTCACATTCAAGATGAAATTTCTCCTTAAAACAGTGGAAAATTAGAGACAGATGTATTGTAGGACTGAGCAAGTGCTTAGGATAGTGACTTAGTCCTTGAAAGTTCAAGAGAACATTATACTGCCCAGTCTGAGAGACTCTAGAGCAGTACCACCTGAAAAATTTTTCTATGGCCTGTATGACTTTGCAGTAAGTATTGATTGATTTGAACTAATCCTGAAACCCAGCTAGCATGTACTTTTCAAAATGAAATAAAATACAAATACTTAATTCCAATTCTAAACTGGAATTCCATGCAGCTCAGGTAAGTTCCCTGCCATGCACAAGGTTTCTGAAAATGGTTTTTTTTCCCTCTCCTAATTCAACATTTTGGGTTGCAATATTTGACCAAAGATCTTTTTGTAGCTTCAGTGCTGGCATTTTTATGAAATTTAAGCACTGACTTGGCTCCCGGTGAGTTAGAAAAAGGGATGAAGAGAAGTCTTCCACCAGACCGGAGCATTTTTTACTTCTTGGCTATTGTGCTGTGGGCAATGGAAATCTCTATTCCCTCAAAAATATTTTTGTTACAGAAAAAAAAAAAGTTTTTAAATAAATTAGTATACTGAGAGAGCTATTGCCTTTCTGTCTCTCTGAATCTATTTTTTTCTTCTCTGTATAAACACATTTATTTATGACATCTTCTGCTTTGTGATGCATTCTGATTCTAGCGATTCTTATAATACTTCAGTTAGGAAATGACAACTAGTGAGTTAACTTGTTTAGCTCAGCATATGTGGGTATGTACAAGCTCATGCATAAACATAAACCAAACTACCCTTGTGGAAAAAGGCTAATACCTTTTTAGAACATAAGTGAAAAATAGCAACCAATGAAAACTGAAAACTGCATGATCCTAATTGCTGAGAGAATGACTTATTTGTCCAAGCCAACCAAGAAGACAGAAAACTGAGGAGTGGGTAGACATGTGAGTAACAAAAGATAACTTTACAGTACATCAGCTCTGAGGGTTTAATGCACTTGTATTAAAGCAAGAGTGTGTGGAGGCGTATGCAGTGACAGGCAAAGAGAGCTGTGTCTGTTATGCAAGTGGAATGAAGCCAAGCACAGAAGCTGGGTATTTTTTTTCTCCATTGACTTCAAACTCTCAGTTTACTTGCACTATTATAGAAGTAAATTTTCAATTCAGCTAACAGCCACTGCTTACACAGCAACAGAAATACTAAGCCAATGTGAAAGAGCTTAGTGTTTAGTAATCATATTCTTTATGACCTTGGAAAATGTGCTCTTGCCCCATTCAAATTTGTTCTGAATTCTCCAGCAGTGGTTGCTCTCCTGACTTGTCATTTTGATCGTATTAATTGTGAGAACCTTTACATTTCTTCACTAGCTCCTCTTTTTTAACATGTCAGATTGGATACTGTGTTTTGATTTTACTTCCAAGACTCAAAGATTCTTTAAGACTCCTTCTCTTCTGATAAACTCCTTTCTCAATTGTGAGAAATCAATTTTTGTTTCAATTAGTAGATGATACTATTTGCCATTGTTTCTCTGCTGAGTCTCCAAACATGCTTTCCTAGCATTTCTCATGATGCCCCCGAAGCAGGGCAGACTATCTTCATAAACATCAGCAATCTCATTGCAAGTCTCCTTCGCCATACTATCTTCAAAATTTTGACATATATTTGCTACAGTTATTGTGAGTACCCATTTATATGTCTGGTCTACTTGACTTTATTTTACTGATGAAAGGATTTTCTGATCATCTGTGTTGTGGCTGGCTTTGATTTGAGATCACTTGCATTCTCTGGTCTTTTTCTCTGTAGCTCTGACAAATTTTTGCTTCTCTTTGTTTAGGTTGTGTGAGAAGACTATCTTCCTATTTTTATTGCTTATTAGAAAAAGAATTAAACCCAATAATCAAATATCAACTTACTATACTCATCTTTGTAACATGCAAAAGTCTGTTATTGTCAGAGAAATGAAAACTATTCACTATTCCAAGGTCTAATGTTGCAAGAAAAATGTCAAAGACATTTGTAAAGGCTTGAAGGAGCACCAATTCATTAAGATTGCCAAGGAAAAAATTACAAAACAGATAATATGCCTCCCTAACTACTAAATGGAAGAAGTAGGCCATCTGGAATCAGGGCATTGTGCATACAGTAAAAATGACAACGTTAGACAATATATCATGTTGATTATACCAGGATAAAAGCAGTTTCTCTGAGGATGGAGAGTGGGAATGCAAGTACAAGCAAGGTATAGAGAGGAAAGTAGTAGTACCTAAAGCTGTAGAAACTATGGCAGCAGCTATTTCTCATTCCTTTTCCTCTGTAGCCTATTAGTCAAGAGGAACTTGCCATCATCCAGCGAAGAACTTACATCATATGTGTTTGTGATTCCAGTGCTCAAACTGACAAATCATATCAGAGTGCATAATATTTATAGTTTCTTCCTATGCAGTTACAAGAGTCAGCTTCGGGTGTCCTGGTTTCTATTGGGATAGAGTTGATTTTCTTCATAGTGGCTGGTATGATGCTATGTTTGGTTTTTGGAGAAAAACAATGTTGGTAACACACCGATGTCCTAGTTGTTGCTGAGCAGTGTTGTACAGAGCCATGGATGTTTCAGTTTTTAACTTCTCATACTGTCCTGCCAGTGAGCAGCTGGGAGGACACAAGCAACTGGGAGGGGACAGAACCAGCAGACCTAAACTGGCCAAAGGGATATTCCATACCATATGATACTATGTGAAAAAACTATAAAGCTGAGGGGAGCTGGCTGGAGGGGATGCCACTGCTTTGGGACTGGTGGGTCAGGTTAGCAATTGTGTTTTGCATCACTTATTTTGTAAGAAATATGTATGTATGTTATTATTATTATCATTACTATTATTTCTCTCTTCCTTTTCTGTCTCAGTAAATATTTTTTATCTCAGCACTCTCCAGTTCTCTCCCCCATCCTATTAGGAGTCAGGGAGTGAGCAAAGGTTTGTGTGGTATTTAGCTGCTTACTGGGTCAAATCACAACATCAGGTTATCTGAAAGTATTTCAGTCATAAGACTAGTTGAAGTCACAAGTTCTAAAACTGCAGTACCAGCCATAGCAAGAAATCAAAAGTAAATGGAAAATAAAAAGAATTCTGTGGCGTAGGCATACAAGGAACATTTATTAAAATTAAAAAAAAGTAGTAAATTTTACATAAACTTCAAGTTTTCAAGTACACATAATTAGAGACCAACTTATGCTCTGAAGAAATGATATTACATCAACTTTATTTTATTTTGTACCTGACCTCACTATAAAATATAAAGGACCATTGACTAGTTTGTCTCCTGTGAAGATTTCGAGAAGAGTCAGAAACCAGAACATGATTCACAGGTTCAGTTTACAGTAGTAGAGAAAGCCAGTCAATGAGATAGTCTGTGGAAAACACTGAAAAAAAGAGATCTCTTAAATTTCTCCCTCTTCAAGGACTCTTTTTCTCAGGGTTTATGTACCCAGTCTTCTTGAAGGCAGGTCCTACATCCTTTCATTTAAAAATGAGCTGGATTTGTACCTTTCAGAGGTTCCTTTAAGGGGAAAAGATGGTTCATCCTTTGTAACCCAGCGTCTCAATTCATAGAAGAGAAACCATTTGGGAGCTCAATAGAGGATGTATCTTCCAGCCTTTCTAGCAGAGCTTTTCAATCTTTCATTGGAAAACAAGCAAACAAGAAAAACCCCACAGGATTCAGGTTGCTGCACAGATAGCAGAAAGAGAAGGAAGTACTTCCATGTTAAAGAGAGCTGTATGCAGAAAAGACCTACTCCTGTGACTTTATCAATACCTGATTCATTATTTTACCCAGTATCTCTAAAATACATCCAAAATAGAGGAAGGTCTAATTAGGGACAAATAACAGGATAAGCACTGATCCAATTGGTTGGTTTGGTCAAGACTGACAAATCTCTACAAAACTTTAGGTCTCTGAGTAACTAAATGAAGCTGGGATGCCTAGCCGAATATGCTACCCTCAACAATTAGGTAACAACTAGGTAGATGTATTTTGTAGTTTTTAGCTTAGATATCTTAATTCTGCCAGAAATTATTACTTTCCATACTTACCATTACTACTTATGGATAGTGAATTTTGGGTTCTGAGAATGGAATTTAATTGTGTACATAATGAATAGTCACCACATTTTAATCAACCAAGGTAGATCATAAAAACATTACTCTTTTAAAATAGCAACTTTTTTATTATTGTTTGGCTTTTTCTGGTAGTATATAAATAGCTGTTAAGAATGGCATTTTAGAGGTAAGAAAATCCTACTTCACCTGAAACCACTAAATTCATCCTCCTTCAAATGTATTTTGATAATTCATTGAAAACCTCTTTTGTGCTAAGACGTCTAATTCTACAAAAATTAAAAAATCATAATCTCCTCATTGAATTCATGACAAATTTTAGCAATCTGAGCTCTTACTAACTGTGTTGGGATACTAAAGATGACAATTTTCTGTCTCATTTCCTGCAAGTGACAAAAATCTTTGTTGAGCAGTGTAGAGAATAAATGCTTGGATTTTGTTCATACTTAGAATATCTTGAGTTAATCAAGTCTATGCATCTGCTTTTTCTGCAGGAAAATTAAATTATATATTTGTATATATCATATATGTGATGTATAAACATACATGTGTTTTGTATATTATATAATAGAACTATGTACATAACAATATATAAAAATCTATGTATATGTTCTTTAAAATATGAAACATGTATAGTGTATTGTAATTATGCGGCACAAACGTAATATAAAATGTTATAAAGGATAATGAATATCTTCATAATACGTCATAATTATTGGTATATACAATGATATAAAATGGGAAGATGCTTGTCCTAATGTTTTTTTTTAAGTCAGTGGCCAATACTAAAATGTAGGGCAGAGAAAAAGCTGAAATGTGAAATTCTTTATCTTGAGAAACATGAGGTTCCTTTTGTCCTGAGGTTAAATGTTCACACCTGTGAGCAATTCGTTCAGGTTAATCTAGAGCATGTGATGCTTCAATTTGTAATAACCTCAGAGATGACAACTTGCAGCTGTTCTTTAAGATACATAGTAGCATAAAATGCAGAAGTTTACGAAATGTGAAGTTGATTTTCTTAATTTTAAATAGTAGGGGTTCATACCTGTTTTATATTTATTAATTTAGATAATGATGTCTTACTAGTTTAAGAACATGATGAAAAAGTTTTATCTTTTCTTTCTAATCAGAGGTAGAGCTGCTTTATCTGTACTGTTTAAGTAGGTTTGTTTCAATGATTATTTAATTGTTTCCAGGTTGATAGTGAAAATTAAAAAATACGTTTTGCTTTTTCTTTCCAGTTTGGGTAATAAAGTATTCTTTCGCTTTTTAAATTAATTCTACTTTTTAATAAAACTTTTTCAAAATTTTTTTTGTTGTTAAATATTCTCACTTTTCAAAGTTCTTTAACATTTCAGAATTTCTAAAGCTTAAGTGTCATAAAATGGCTCATAGCTTTTTGTTGTTGTTGTTAATCCTCTTTCTTAGTTTGGAGTTGTAAAAGTTAGTTTGTATTCATAATGAATAAATGTGTTAAGAGTCCTGTCAACTTTTTTGACAGATGTGAAAATCTGACTGATTTTTGGCACAGGTTTGTTTTCCTCCATGGAGGAATGTTAATTTGCCTACATTGTTTTTCCTTTTTTAAAGAGTGAGTTGATGAGAGAGGGAGAAAGGAAAAGGAAAAGCCCTACAATAAATTCAAAAGATGAGTAAATAAATGCTATATTTCATTTGCATATTAAAATAATAATGCAAATAAAATAATTGCTGACACTGGCTACATGAGTGAAACGCTTAGAAGCTCACTGGTTTTTGTCATGTTGCGAAAGTAGGGTAAAAAAAAAAAAGAGGACTTCTCAGGATAGTTAATAGTAGAGATAACACCTTCAGTTGATCTCACTGCAGTCTCTGTACTAAGAAATGTTGAATGTTGTAAAGACCTTTCCAACTGGGCAAATTAAAAACAGTATTATTAAAGATCTGGTAATATTTTAAACCCATTCTAAAGCAAGGTATAATAGTGGGTCTAAAAGCTCTAAGTAGCAGAGAAATAGACTATTTTACTACAAAAAGCAACTAGCTAGAAAGGCTTGAGAGAAGTCCACCAAGGTGGACAAGCCAGGTCTATTTAAAAATGTGTCTTCTTGACATTTTTATGGAACATTACAAGCCAGAATATAATTTTCTTGCCTAGTCACGTTTTGCTTTTATGATTGACTCTGGATATGGCTTTTCAGTAGTAACCTTCTCCTAGGATCCTTTTTACTACACAAAGTCCTTAATTCTGTTAGTGAGCTGGCTGGGTAACTTTGGTTAATTTTTACCTTTTAATTCTCATAGTTCAGTCTGTGGTGCTTATGCAGCAGACATCATGCAAATGCTGTTCTGGCAAAAAATGGTATGTGTTTAAATGAAAAGAAGATTTAAAAATTTGAGCAATAATAGCTGTTTTGTTATTGAACATTTGGTTGTTTTGACATTCTGAAAGGATCCTTCAGGATTTAAAAGCAAAAATGGTTTCTCACTTCATGCAATGGTAGGCTTTAATAAATAACACATGGAAGTTTTAGTTTGGATGTTTCTTACCTGTCTTCTAAGAGCCACTGCTACCTATACCTTGAGTACTGTATTCACTTTTGGGCCCTTCAGTACAAGAAAGACACTGAGGCCCTGGAACGTGTCCAGAGAAGGGCAACAAAGCTGGTGAGGGATCTGGAGCATAAAACTCATGAGGAGTGGCTGAGCGAACTGTGATTGTTTAGTCTGGAGAAGAGGAGGCTCAGGGGAGACCTTATCACTCTCTAAAACTGCCTGAAAGAGGTTGTGGTGAGGTGAGGATGAGACTCTTCTCCTGCCTAACTAGTGATAGGATGAGAGGTAATGGCCTTAAGTTGCACCAAGGGAGGTTTAGGTTGAACATTAGGAAGAATTTATTCTCAGAAACAGTGGTAATGCATTGGAACAGTCTGCCCAGAGAAGTAGTAGAATCACCATCCCTGGATATGTTTAATGAAAAGGTAGATATATAACTAAGGAACTTGGTTTAGTGAGCAATATTGGTGGTAGGTGGACGGTTGGACTAGACGATGTTAGAGATCTTTTCCAACCTTAATGATTCTATGATTTTATTACAGAGAACAGTGAGGAGGGTACCTCCCTACTCTTGTTATGAAGTTACTGGCTTAACAGAGCCATAAGGAAAAATCCCACAGTTTCTTCCTACTCATTTTCTCTATGGTCTTGTAGTAGACAGCTCTAGCTGCCTTCAGTCTCTTCTCAGGCAGTCTATATTGAAAACCCAAGAAAAAAAATACGAAAATCAAACTCTTGATGGCAAGCAGCATAATTGCCAATAGCACAGAGCAGTGATGGGTAGTTGTACCTAATGACTATTCTGTTCAAAAGTTGGGAGTTTTACTTCAGGCTAGCTTGGGTCAGGATATTTCACTACATTGCTGTTACTGTTTGGACAATACTTGCTGTATTTCTGGAGCACGTCTTCAGATTTGTTTTTATCTGATAGCAATCCAGTTTGTCCCCTACTATACTTCATAATGTGATACAGGGCACAATATGTGGGTGCGACTGGGAGATCTACTTCAGAAAATATGTACCCAGTGAAACTCAGTCTTCCTTTCTATTCCAGTCTGCGTGGTTCATCTCTCTGGTTTGGAAATGCTTGAACTTCCCACTGAAATTATGGAGAAAAACAGTAGATAGTGAATTATTTCACATGAGTGAAAGGACGTGTTTTCTTTTCTGAGAAACTGCCAAACTGCTTTTAATTATATTTTCTAAAAATCCACAGTCTGAAGCTGACACCTGCATGTGAAATTTCAGTCCATATGGTTGAGTTTGGTGAAATTAATGACAGATGAACTGGTGTAATAATGGATGCTGAGCTATCTTAAAAATACTTGTCAGTATCTCTGCCGGTTAAAATATTAGAGGAAGGTGATATTAAAACTGCTGTTCCATAAAAGAAACTTGACAAAAAAATTATGTTAAAATAACAACTTCAAGTTTAGTTCATTAAGTATCAGATCTGGCATTTACTGTATAATTTCCTTTTGTGACCATTGGCATATTTACCTGATGCATGTAGATAGTCTTTCTATGTATGACTACACAGAGGTACTATAGAAGCGTCTATATCCATAAGAAATTAAGTGCCCCAGTGTTAATGTTTTGGTGTGGTTTTAGTCTCTGCTAGCTCAGTGATGTCTTCAATGAACTTGATTTCATGTTCATATTGTTAGCATGTATGTTTTCATCTCACTTATCTACTTTGTGGAAAGCATCAGTTTCAGTGACAGGTGGTCTTTCACCAGTGTGCATATGCACAGTCTGTGCAATGTGGTCAGTTACTGATGTTAGTTACTGTCTTAGGCATGATGGAGTACAAAATATTAAGTAACAGGGTCTATCAGAAATCATAAGCCTTATAGTTCACAATTCAAAATAAAGTAGCCTTAGCTTGATCGCCGAGGTTAGCTGGTCGGCGCTGTCCCCAGCCAGAACCGCAGCGACTGAAGCGAGGTACAGGGGGGTTTTTGGATCGATTCCTTTACGCAGGGACCCCCGAGCAAACGGAGCGGCCCGGCAGCTCTCGCGAGAGCAGCTGACATGGTGTGGCGTTGCCAGGGCAACGGCCCTGCATCCACACCCCTTGCCTTATAAAAAACCTCAGGGAGGTGTGACCTGGGGCGAAGCGGGGGAGTTTGAGTGCACGTGCCACAAAGGCCGTTCAAATGCGCTGAAACAGTAAGCCACTCATTCACGTGACTACACGGTGAGGAGGCCTGTTGTATCACTGTATTGGGTGTGAGGAGGCCTGTTATATCATTGTATTGGGTGTGAGGAGGCCTGTTATATCACTGTATTGGGAGTGGTTAGTGCAGGGGCACCTGTTAACGGGCTGGTAACGCGGTCAGGGCGGAGCCGGTGCTATCGGCTAACCGGGAGGACCATACCACTTGCACCTTGTTAAGGTTGCCCTAGACCGTGCTAGGGTCAGCTGGTTTGCCATGGCTGCCCCCCGGCGGAAGGCTATTTCTAGGAAAAATGTGGGGACCCAGACTGAGGTCCCATGCACAGATAAAAGGATGGCCGCTGCTAAGAAAAATGAGGAGACCCAGATGGAGGTCCAACAGCAACATGTTAGTACTCAGGTTTTTGGCTGCGGTGAGTGCTTGAGCTTGGCCCTTGCAGTGCAGGGTGATGGAGAAAGCGTGTGTGTCAGATGCGACCAGCTAAATGATTTACTTAGCCTGGTGGCTGATCTGAAGAAATGGAGAGGCTGAGGAGTATTAGGGAGTGTGAGCAGGAGATTGATCGGTGGTGCCAGTCCCTTCCATCCCTGAGATCGAGGCAGCCAGCTGCAGCCCTGCACAAAGCATGTCACCCCCTACCGCCTTGCAAACAGGTAACAGGGGGGAACCAGCAGGCAGGCAGTGTTCCTGCTGCAGTGATCCCCCTGTCCTCTCCTCCACCTAACAACGGTGATGAACTGGGGGGCAGGGTGCAATGGCAAAAGGTCCCTGCTCGGCGGTACAGGCACACCCGCCCGGTGATTCCCCTCCCTCCTCAGCTGCCCCTGCAGAGCAGGTACAGTGCTCTGCGGAAACAGCTGGACAGTGGTGGAGATGATGGTTCTCCCCACTTGGAGGTGTCTCCAAAACCCAGCAGGACTACCCCTAACATTAAAACATCCTTGGCAAAGAACAAAAGACGAGTCATTGTTGTTGGTGACTCGGTGCTGAAGGGAGTGGAAGGCCCAATATGTAGACCTGACCCTCTACACAGGGAAGTCTGCTGCCTCCCGGGAGCCCGGGTTAAAGATGTAAGGAAGAAACTTCCGTCCCTAGTACGGCCCTCAGATTATTATCCTCTGCTGTTGTTTCAGGTAGGCAGCGATGAAATAGGAAGAACCTCCCTTAGAACCATGAAAAAGGACTTCAGAGCCTTAGGGCGTCTGATCAAGGGTTCGGGAGCACAAGTTGTGTTCTCCTCTATCCCTCCAATTATAGGGAATAATAAGAGACTAAACATGATGGGGCAACAGATTAATATCTGGCTCCAAGCCTGGTGTGCCCGGCAGGGGTTTGGGTTTTTCGACCTCGGCTCGATTTACACGAGACCGGGCCTGCTGGCATCTGACAGGAGTAGCTTATCCCACTGGTGGAAAGGGGTTTTACGGTGGGAATTGGGAAGGTTCATTGAAAGGGCTTTAAACTAGGTATGAAGGGGGGGGGGGGTGAAACCAGGGTCACTGGTAAGGACCCTGTATGTAATGAGCCAGTGCTTCTGGGAGGGGCTTGTGCTAGTAAGATCCCACAGTCTTGTGGGAGGAATGAGGAGGACAACGCACCCTTTTGTAGGAAGAACACAAGGAATGATGTGAGGTTGGTGGCTTTGATAACACCTGAGCATGGACAAGATGGTATTGGGGCTTTAGGAAGCAGTGGGGGAGAACTTCAAATTTCTTCTGGAAGTTTGAGGGAGGGCCCCTCTAGAAAGGTAGTGTGCCGGAAAGCCCAGCTGAAGTGCCTTTACACTAATGCATGCAGCATGGGAAATAAGCAGGAGGAACTGGAAACCGTGATGTGTTTGGAAAATTATGATCTGGTTGCTATCACGGAAACGTGGTGGGACGAATCCCACGATTGGAATACTCTGATTGAGGGCTACAGGCTCTTCAGAAGGGACAGACAGGGCAGGAAGGGAGGGGGAGTTGCCCTCTACGTTAGGAAGTGGATAGATTGTGAAGAGCTGTGAAGAGCTGTGTCTGAGTAACAGCCATGACCAGGTTGAGAGCTTATGGGTTAAAATCAGCAATCAGTCCAGTAAAGGAGATCTAGTGGTTGGGGTCTGTTACAGGCCACCTGATCAGGGGGAGCCTGTGGACGAGGTCTTCTTGCTCCAGCTGCAGGAGGTGTCGCGTTCTTGTCCTGATGGGGGATTTCAACCACCCAGATATCTGCTGGGATAGCGGAAAGGCGGGTGGCAGACAGTCCAGCAGATTCCTGGAGTCTGTTGAGGATAACTTCCTTGTCCAGGTATTAGACGGACCGACCCGAGGTGAAGCCTTACTGGACCTGGTGCTCACCAACGTGGAGGAGAGCATTAGAGGGATTGGAGGCAGCCTGGGCTGTAGTGATCATGCCCTGGTGGAATTTGTGATCTGGAGGAATGCAGGCCTGGCAAAGAGTAAAGTCAGGACCCTGAACTTCAGGAGAGCAAACTTCCGGCTGCTCAAGGAACTGCTGGGTGGGATCCCCTGGGAAACTGTCCTTAAGGGTGTAGGAACAGAGCAGAGCTGGCAGCTCTTTAAGGACACCCTTCTGAGAGCCCAAGAGCTCTCCATTCCCCAGCAAAAGAAATCGAGCATAGGAGGCAGGCGACCGGCATGGCTGAGCAAGGACCTGCAGCTTAAACTGAGAGAAAAGAGGGAAATGTACAGGAAGTGGAAGCAGGGTTGTGCAGCCTGGGAGGAATATAGGGCTGTTGTCTGCATGTGTAGAGATAGGATCAGGAAAGCCAAGGCGCAGGTAGAGCTGAACTTGGCTAGGGATGTGACAAATAACAAGAAAGGGTTCTACAGGTACATAGGCAAGAGAAGACAAGTCAAGGAGAGTGTTCTGCCTCTGGTAAATGAGGATGGAGAATTGGCTTCCTCAGACGTGGAAAAAGCTGAGGTGCTCAATAAGTGCTTTGCCTCGGTCTTCACTAGTGGTCAGGCTCCCCGTGTCTGCCAGGACCCTGAACCTCGAGGTGTAGGTGAGAGGAGCGGATTTTGTCCCACTGTAACAGTGGAACAAGTTTGAGACCTCCTCTTGAAACTGAATGTGTGGAAGTCCGTGGGGCCGGATGACATCCATCCTAGGGTTCTGAGAGAGATGGCTGATGTGGTTGCCGAGCTGCTCTCCATCATATTTGAAAAATCATGGCTGTCTGGTGAAGCCCCCGGTGACTGGACAAAGGGAAACATTACTCCCATTTTTAAGAAAGGGAGAAAAGATGACCCGGAGAACTACAGGCCGGTGAGCCTCACCTCTGTGCCTGGGAAGATCATGGAGCAGATCCTCCTAGAAGACATATTAAGGCACAAACGTGACAAGGAGGTGATCTGAGACAGCCAGCATGGCTTCACCAAGGGCAGATCTTGCCTGACCAATCTGGTGGCTTTCTACGATGAAGTGACGGCATCGGTGGATGGGAGGAGGGCGATGGATGTCATCTACTTGGACTTCTCCAAAGCCTTTGACAGGGTCCCTCATCACATCCTTCTCTCCAAATTGGAGAGGTGTGGATTTGAAGGATGGACTGTTCGGTGGGTTAAGAACTGGTTGGCTGGTCGCAGCCAAAGGGTTGTGAT
>NC_034409.1:92033886-92049232 GCF_002078875.1 Numida meleagris
GATTCTATGATTCTATGATTCTATGATTCTATGATTCTATGATTCTATGATTCTATGATTCTATGATTCTATGATTCTATGATTCTATGATTCTATAGTTCTAGGCAGTGTCAATGTACAAATTTTTCAGCAACACAAAGGGCAGTGAACAGGAATAGAGATGTCAGTTTCAGAAAAAAATAACTGAACAGATTTTAGGAAGAAAACCACTTCATCAAAGTATCTGAACTGAGGTAGAATATCTGATTAGGGGGGTAGTACTGGCACAATTAAGACCTCTAGTTCTATAAATAAAAAGGATCTTATCCAGCAGGGCTGTCAGGCCAACATCCTTCAATACACAGATTGTACATGTAGAAAAAATATTTAAGAAAGAAAGGCTTTAAAAAAAATGTAGTGACTTACAATGATGTGCCTGTTGGCAGTGTGATTTTCTTAAGATTGTAGTACAATAGAAAATGGACTGTCTGTCTGTCAAGGACCTGAGGCATTTAGCACTTCCACTGAAATACCCAGAGGTTGTATCTGTATGGGAGCAAGAACTTAAAAGTGTTTGCAAACTTAGCCAGTGTCCATTTTGAAAAACTGATTAGTACAATTAGTCTGTATCAGTGCTTGGAGGCTGTGGAGAATTGTTTTGATGGTAGAAGTGCTAACAGCATGAAATTAAATGTTCCAAAGACCTTATAGAGTACATATTTGTGGAAAGTTAAGATGTTTTAATGAAAAGCAAAAATATATATTTCTTTGAAATATATATATCTATTAATTATTTATATGATTACTTAAATGCAGATTCATCTACTCACTTGCATTTATAGAGTAGATTCCTTATGGGAATTCCAATGCTTCAACATACTTCTACAATGTGAACCTAAGCAACAGTGTGTTATTTATTTGCATATCTGAATAACGTCAAAGTTACCTTGCCATAAATCAAGACACATCCCCTTTCCAGCAGAGGAATGAAACTGGGAAACTGAAGACAGTACTTGGCATGTTGAGGCCCCACCTCGAATACTGTGATCAGTTTGGGGCACCGCAGTGTTGGGAAACATTACATGCCTGGTAGCGCGTAGCTGACTTTTCTCAAAGATTTACGGTATGACCTTAGATAAGAAGTAAGCTGTGTATGTGTGGAATTTACTGCTTGTAGTGCTTTAATTAACAGTAGGTGCTGTGCTCTAAAATAGCCTGGGAAATGATATCGTTGTGAGACGCTTTCTTGTGAGACACTTTGATGTTTGTGGGACACCTATCTTGTTTTGATATGTGTGGGGCACCTGTCTTGTAAACAAGTGTGCTATATAAGAGAGGGCTGCTGCCCTAATAAAAGGAAGCTGTTTGAACTCATACTGAGTTGCTGCTTCCCACGCAGGCGGGCGGGGGTTTGTCTTTTCCCTTTGCCGACTGTCGGGGTGACCCTGTGTCCAAGTGTTTTCCTACACCGCAGTAGAGAAAGGACATTGAGGTGCTGGAGCAGGTCCAAATAAGGGCAACAAGGCTGGTGGAGGGCTTGGAGAATATGTCCTACAAGGAGAGACTAAAGGAACTAGGGCTGTTTAGTCTGGGGAAGGGGAGGCTCAGAGGAGACCTCATTGCTGTCTGCAAATACCTGAAACATGACTGCAGTGAGAGTGAGGTTGGTCTCTTCTCACTGGTGACAGGTGACAGGACAAGGGGAAATGGCCTCAAGTTGCACCAGGGGAGGTTTAGGTTGAATATCAGGAAAAACTTCTTTACAGAAAGGCTTGTTAAGCACTGGAACAGGCTTCCCAGGGAGGTGGTTGAGTCACCATCCCTGAATGTGTTTAAAAACCGTTTGGATGTGGTGCTCAGAGACATGATTTAGTGGTGGATTGTTGGAATTGGAGTAGTATGTTTAGGTTGCGGTTCGGCTTGATGATCTTGAAGGTCTTTTCCAACCTGAGCAATTCTCTGATTCTATGATTCTGCGGTTCAGTTTTGTCAGCCATAACTCAGTTTGCCTAAGTTCTGCCAAACACTTCATCTGACTCTGTATGTGTGTAGCAGCAGTTAAGATACTTTACATATAAGCTATCAGGAAAGAAAGCAGTACTCTCGTGCTGGAAAAGGAATGACTTTTCTCTCCTCGACCACAAATGATCACAAATCTTTTCTTCAAATTAACAAAATGTAAGGAACCTGAGTCAAAGATCGCTTGTGTCTTGGTAGCTAACATTCAAAGCAATTTAAGAAAATTATATTAATCTTTAATATTAAAGACAGCTTTTTTTTTTTTTTTTTTTGAGTTTTCATCTTCTGTGTGTCCTGTCAATATTATTCCAAAAACACTGAAGTGAGGCAGTTCTGAATCTAGCTTCAAAATGCAAAGGCAAGACTTTTTGTGCAAAATGATGATCTCTTCCTCTGGACTTCTTTTAATAATGTTTCCAATTTTTTTCAACATTTTTTTTCCCCAAAAATACACTTTTTATGAGCATGATAAGGTTAAAAGAAATGCAAATATATTCTGGTTTTGTTTGTGTTGTGAGGAATATACAACAGATGCATGAAGGCCAACTCTGACACTTGAGTTTTGTATTCAAGGTTATAATTTGTTCAGTTTGACTGTAAAGATAAAAAGGACTAACAACATAATTGAGACAATTAACTTACGACTTACCCTTCATCAAAATATTTTTGCATATAAAACATTTAATTTTTGTACCAAGTACTCTGTAAAAATGCTTTACTGTATCTCTGACAACATATGATTTTTTGCTATAGTGGATATTTCTTTCATAATTAGAGTTTTTGGAGGCTGTTGCCATTGTTTGTTTTTCATATTATGAAAGAGAACATCTATTTTAATGATGGTACATGTCCTGAGTATGTCCACAGCTTTACAGAGCAGTAAGGGCACTTTAATTCTGAACAATGCTTGTTTATGTTATTCAATGTAAAATGCTTCATTACTGTAGTCTAATAAGAGTTTCAACACCATGAGTGATGACTCATGCGTTAGTAGACAGTTGTAGGCCTTCCTTGGTAATCTTACTACCCTGCCTTATGTTCTGTCACCAAATTTTGATTTCTGCTATAACTGTTTGTTCTACACTTATGACTATATAAACAACTTGGTAAATGTCAGTTTTGAAAAGGCAGGGATTGTCACAGGCTTATCATTTTTCAAATCTAACTTTTAACCAAACCAGAACTGAAAGATTGGATGTCTTCCCTGAGGCCCACTAGTCCCACCAGTCTCTTAATCGCTTATCTTTACCTAGAATCAGCCATGAACTAGTGCATTGAAAAAGTCAAGCAATTTTGAGTAAAGCATGAATTCTGAATTAGATCTTCAAAAATACTAAAAAAATAAAAAACACGTGGCAAGACTTGCTAGATTGTCAGAATTTTTTCTTTGCTCTCATCTTCATTGGTTTAAAACTCAAACTGAGGAAGTGCTAGCCCACACTGGGTGGCCTATAGTTGTATAAAAGAGTTTAGTCTAATCAGTCAAGTTTCTTCTACACATCAGTACTGTGCACAGCCTCAGAGGAATTAGTGTACTGTGGCCCATTTTCCCATACACTTATAATCATGTGGCTTCTCTATATCACCTATTAGAACTGTTATATGGAAGACTAATAGATAGGTTTACCGTGGGTCTTAAACATGACAGATCTAATGACTTCAAGCAAGCTGAGAATTTTTACAGCCACTGAATGTGTGCTGGTAGGAGAAAATATCGAGCTGTTAGCTAACTCCTAAATCAGTCCAGCAGATGTGGAGAGGCATGTGATGGGTTCTGTATAGAATCAATGATCTTCTGCAACTGATTTATGGCTTTTAAACGTTAGAGCTTCATTGGATTTCACTTACTTTCTCTCATTTCTTCTCTCTTCCCTTTACTTTGTCAAGCATTTAATGTATCAGCATCATTCACAAATATAGTGTGAAGAATGAAGGTGAATTTTTTCATGAAATTTGTTCTCATGAAAGTTAGTTTTTTGATTTTTCCATATTTTTCTTATATCTACCAAAGTATTTGGTAAATGGGTAAACTTCTGGAAAACTTGGAAAGAATTTTATATTATAATATTAGAAAATAATATACACTAAACTCAGAATGCTATATTGCTAAAAGCTGCCTAGTGCCCCTTATCCTTAACTGTGATATTTTATTTCAAAAAACAGATGCTGATGCAGTCTGAAACAATTGGTTTTCAAAGAATGAAAAATACTTTGTTTTATCCACACAACCAGGTTTTCTTGACCAACAGGGAAAATTATTCAGAAATCAGAATAAAAAATCAGTTTAAGATAAATTTCAAGACAGTTATTGTATTAATACACTTATAAATGTGGTGATTTCAGTTTCACAGTTCCTATGTTTATGAAATCTTGGAATACATATCACAGATAAAATTTTAAAGAAGAAGAAAGTGTGTCAGGTTTCTTTCGGTATGTGTTTTTATCCTTCCAGATGTTCTTTGGGAATATTCTATAATACAGTCTTTTACTTTACAGTTTGAGGACTTCTCTACAATTCATGAAAGATACAAACAGCTTTCAACTAAATGTAATTTGTGGGTGGTTTTATATTGCTTGTTCATTTATTTTTATTGTTTTCTATTTGTAGAAATAGAAAGTCTTGTGTCTTTGAGAACAGAAGTTGAGTTAATGCACTGCACATTACAAGTGTTCACAATCTGGCTCAAGGTAGATAAAAATAGTTGAAGTTAAAACATAAAAGTAGGCTTTGAGATGTTATATATTCTAGAGCTTAATAAATCCAAAAATATATTCACTAACCATTTCATTTACTGCATAGCACTGAATAAGTTTTAAGACATTTACTTGTTTGAGAGGATACTAGCAATATGTACATCAAAGCTTGCATTGAATAAGTGAAGAATGTGGTACAATTATAAAAGATCTTGGCATGATTTTTCATGCTCATTTATCGTTTTTGACCTAACCTATAAGATTTAATGATTGAATTAATTATGAACTTTGATTGGCTAAATAAATATCTGGTTTAGAGATGGAATTCTTGCTAGTACCTGACAGCATTAAATATGAATAACAATTACAACTGATAGTGAAAGCATTAGGTATATGACAAAAATCATTATATGTATTTCATAAAATTGAGTTATGTATCACAGTCTTTTTGATCTTTCTCATCAAGGAAAAGATTAACATTGCTTGGCCTCAAAACCTGTTCATGGTAATACAAAATTTCAGCATATGTAACTTTTTGTCATTTCAATAAGGTATAGAGAAATGTGTGGAAAACTTGAGACAAATAAATGCTCTGAACAAGGACAAATTTTTGTTTTCTAGGTAAAGCTTCCATAGAGGGATTTAATGTGCTGAAGTAATTCATTTTAGTTTAGCACATTTAATGGACTTTACCCAACTTTCATGAATGCAGAGGGAGCCCCTGATTAGAGATGTTATACTGTAGCAAATAAGTACTCATTGATATGTCATAGAGGATTATTTGATTCAATCCTGGTTCAAGGTACTGGCTTGCCAGATGTAGTTATGGTAATAGAGGAGTTATGGAGGCTTTTTCAAAATAGATAACGTATATGTAATAAAGAGCTGAGGTTTGTTTCTGCTTTTGAAATTTAGCCTTGTATTTTGGATTTTGTATCGATGTATCATAGATGTCTCCTTAAGTATTTCTTTTTCTATTCTTAGCCCACCTAATCCTTTCCATTCAATCTCTTTGAGGCAAATATTTATACATTGTAATAAATAAAGAAATAAATCACCACTATTTATGTATCTTATTCATGCCCCACTTTCTAGTTTTGGAGAGACTGTACATTAGTAAAAATATATTTACTAATATGTGTATAAAGATATGATGTGTGTTCTGTACGTGAAATGTAATGTTTGCCATGTTCAAATCCTAATTTTCATGAGCCTCCATAAAATACTGTGCTCTGTGAATTCTTGCTGCAAACCAAGGTAACAGGAAATGCTCTTTCAGTAAATTCTTTTTTACCAGACCTAACTTTGACTCAGTGTGTTTAATAGAGTGGTTGAGGATTGGTGCTTCATGGGCAGTATCTCCTACATGTTCTGAACATACTACTTCTGATATACAAGTGAGCAGCCAGTTCCCCAGGCAAGTGGGCTATATCAGTTTATAGCCTCTTCTTGTTCTACCTTCTTAGATAAGAGATAAGAAGCGTCATCTGTTCAAACTTTGAGAAATATAATTTAATAAGGTAGATCAGACTTATTTGAAGAATCAATACTCTCAATATTAAAAACTAATAAAATTACCATTCTGTAGCAGTTAACAGAGAGCTTGTTCAAGATCCCACATTCTGTGTGCTATCCAGAACAAAGAAAGTTGCTATCAGTCTTTTGTGGCACTTGTTGGATAGTATGGTCATTTTTAAGAGTGGTTGCTGTGTAATACTCTAGATCTGAATGCAGATTCAGACTTCTGGAATCCAACATGTAGGTGTGGATTTTGGATCATTCTTTTAAACTGATTTATTCCAAGTACTTCATATGGTCATTTTTGTCAAATGACTGATCTTGTAGTATCTTTGCTGTACCTCTTCTTTCCCTTCCCTTATTCCTTTTTCTTACACATCTTTTTTTTTCTTTTTTATTTTTCAGTGAACTGGTAAAGGTCATATTATATAATATTACTCCAACAGACTCTGAAGATTTAAGTGCAACCATGGATTGGAACATGATATTATAGTGTAATTGTTTGAATATTGGATATTCATACCTTGTAAACAGAGAAAAAGCACTCTTGTTTGTTTTGTACAGGCCAAATAAAACTGCTTCCATTTTACCATAACTGTACTTATAACATTTCTCTAACTTATCTAATTTTTATAGACATCATTATAAACTTATAAAACACATAGGTCTCTTTAGAAAGTGGCTACATCACTTAAGTACTCACTCCATTCTGAGCTACCTGGAGCCTATCCTAATGTAAAAAGTCTGCTCCAGAAGTAATGCCTCCTATTTTATTATGTTGGCCCATGATGCCAAAGGTAGATGTTGGTATGGCAGTAGAGGTTGAATCCTCCCACCAATATTCTGTTACATTTTGTCGCGGTGTGGCAGAGGGGCAGTCTGACAAAATGACACCTGATATGCAAGTGCATATGAAGCAAAGGTGTGTCACTGGATTCAAAATAGTACTCATTGATGCTCACTGAATATTACTGAATGTTTCCAGAGACAAAAAAATGGATGTGAGCACAATGAGGTGGTGGGGGTGCATTTCAGCAGTGGCGACAGCGACAATGGGTCACCTTCACTGGTGCAGATTTTTACAAGCGCGGCATAGAGTCTCTTGTTTGTTGCTAGCAAAAATGCACAGCTAATGGTGGTGACTATGTTGAAAAATAGTGTTTTGTAGCTGAGAATTTTCTCTATTAAACAGTGTTATTTTGCTCTTAGTATCTGTTGTAGTTTCCATGGAAGTAAATAGGAGGCATTACTTTCAGAGTGACATGTATACATGAGTTATACAGCAACAGTAAATTAATATGGAGGGGTTCTCTTGGATTCAAAAGGAATTAAATGAATACTTGTTTATCAGCTGAATCATGGCTGCACAAACATAATGAGAAGAAATTTTGTTTATTTGAAATTATTTTTTATTATCTCTCAACCAAAATAAAGCCTAAGCGTATTGTGCACATACTCCCTTCACCTCAATTATGAATAATCTTAGTGTTAGAATATTATCTTCCTTTAATTCAGTGTTTTGAATTTGAGGGATAAATATATACAACACAAGTTGTAAATTTCTCAAGAAATGAGAGGAGAAAAGAACAAGCTATTTCTTTCTTTGTAGAACTTTTACTTTTGTGCTCTACTCATTCCCAATATTCTGCTGTCTTCCCATTTCCTTACCCAAGACTTTTGTTTTCCCTTTATCCTCTCTTCTTATATCTTGTTTACTCACTGTAAGATGTCTTTAATTTTCTTTCAAAGAAATAAGCACATTCTACTCACTTCTGTCTTTTCTACAGCACAGTTCTGTATTACTCAGCTTTCTTCTTTCCCATTTCCTGTTGTGTTTTTCTTGCAATTTAGTGCTCAATAGTATAGCTCTTAACCCATAGCTCACTCTGGATTTTTTTTCTGTGTTAATTTGATTTTTTTTTTTCTGCTACCATGTCATCTTATGGGATAGTAGGGTACCTAGCATATTCTCAAGAGGTCTCCAGTACCACAAAATTATAGACAGAATTTTCTGAAAACTTTGTTAGAAATTACCTAAACAGCAGTACAGGGTCCTCTTACTTTGTATGAGATAGATATACATAGTTACCAGACACACATGAACAGCTGAACAGAGGTTTTTCTAAGGGAGTTGTTGGAATTAATGATTTCTGTGGTAAACATTCTCAAATAAATACTGTGTTTTGCAGGTGAATGACAGCCTTGAGGTAACAATAGAACGATCAATTTCTGTTAAATCAATATTCAGTAAATTTTTTACTTCAGGCCTTTTACTTCATACTCCAACAAAACTTTTTGTCTCTCACAGCAGAAGACTAGCTGACAGTTTTTCATTATTGAAAAAACCCTTAACCCTCTGAAGGCAGCTATTTTGCTTCGTTCTCTGCTCATAACTCTGACCTTTTCTAAGACTTTTTCATTTATTTCATACCCTTACCACAAATAAAGATGAAAATCTAGTCTGTTTCCATTAGCAGGATGAATAGAATTGTTCTTCAGTTGTACACAAGCACTTCTGTATTAGATCAAATTGCTTTGTTGGTCAGCCAGAATCATTCCTTTTTTTCTAGCACAAGAATTACTTGTAGCTCAAACTGCCACAAGTTCTACTGAAACTGCTATTTCTTTCTGAAGTTATTGCTAGTTGATACCTAGATTAATGAATAATATATATATTTTTTTAAGGTGAAATTGTGGCATCAGAGTTTAAGAATGCCAGCATGAACTTAGATGGGAATTCACTACAGGAGTTATCTTTCAGGAGTTTAATTGCAGTATGACTTCACAAAGTGGGAAGTCTTTTATTATTTTCGCATGCTAGCTTTTTTAAAAAGGGAGGCCTTGCAAATACGCTCATAAATAACGTTAAGATTTTATGATTGCTTACAAAAGGTGGAGCACTCACGAGACTGGAATGACTTTGTCAGATCCAAATTTATAGCAAGATTACTGTACAAGTGAATGCCACTTAGAAGATTCCAGTTCAGTGGTTTTGAGTGTTTCTTTCATATAATTTCCAAGGTCAGAGTAACTGCTACGGTAGAGCTTTTAAGAAGGGAACTTTGCTCATTTGAAGTGTATGGCAAGATATGGAAAGGGTTCTAGTACTTCAGTATTTTGAGTAATTTCATGCCAACACCCTAACAGAAATAATTAGCAGTGTGACTAATGTAGTTTGCCTTTCCACTCAATAAAAGAAGAGGGAGAAGGGTACTATGAAACTGTTGTCAGCTTTGAGGTATGGAATTAACTAAGAGTTTACACTCACTCTGTTCCTATATAGCCAGTTCTTTAAAGCAGCTAAAATGAATATGTAAGACCAGTCTAGCAGCTGCGACAAATGGGTTGTGATTTTTTCCATCTCAAAAGATCTCATAAACCCATTTTAAAACTAGTGCACCTACACCCAAGACTTTTGCATTCATATTAATTAAAAAAAAAAGTTCCTACTTCTGTGATTTTTTTGCTCCTTTCATTGTCTGTTGTGTGGTTTGTTTGTTTGTTTTCCTCTTGTCATTTTGTCCTCTTTCTGTTCTTGTCAGAACTCAGCTTATACATTGTTAGAATTTATATGTTTATGCAGTAAGGGAACTTGAATAATTTCCTACAGACTTACAGAATATTGGCAGCACACTTTCCCTATGGCAGGTATTAAAAAAAGATATATTCCAAAATTTTCCATAGTTTAATACTGGAAGAATAATGTTCTTTTGATCATTTTAAATACTCCAAGGTTTCTCTTATTTTGGTAAATTTTCCTGAAGGTGAAATTTTTCTGGTAATTTTGGGGAAAAAGACCATAACTTTTGAACCTCATTGTTTTATACTTTGAACTCTACCATAGAGTGTTTGGGATTGGAAGGGACCTTAAAAAGCCTACCCAGTTCCATGGGCAGGGCTGCCCCCCCACCAGCTCAGGCTGTCCAGGGCCCCATCGAACCCGGCCTTGAACACCTCCAGGGATGGGGCATCCACAGCTTCTCTGGGCAGCTTGTGTCAGTGCCTCACTGCCCTCTGAGTGAATAATTCTTTCCTAATATTTAACCTAAATATTAGGTTAAGAGGGTTCCCTCCCCTCTTTTAGTTTAAAGCCATTTCCCCTTGTCATATCACTACCAGACCATGTCAGTCCTTCTTCTAAATGTAAATTCTCTTCAAGTATTGGAAGGCTGCAATGAGATCTCCCCAGAGCCTTCTCTTCTCCAAGCTAAACAAGCTCAGTTTCCTCAGCCTGTCTTTGTAGGAGAGAGGCTCCAGCACTCCAATCATCTCTGTGGCTCTCCTCTGGACCAAAAAACTCTTAAGTGCAAATGAGGAAACAGTAATCAGCTCAAGAATGAATTTTCAATTAATAAATGATGCATAGGTTCCAGAAAGCAAGTAGTCCAGTTGCTGGAAAACTTGTTTAGGATGCAGTTTAACACTTATCTTCTGCCTTAGTCAGTTCTAGGTAATCTTAACTCTTAATGGTACCTACCCATTCTTCCTGTGTTAATCAAGGGAGACCAATGTAGTTCTCCGGATCTGAAGACAAGGAAAAATTTTGCAAACACACTGTCTTTCTGCTGAAAACTGGAAGTCTAGTCAAGTAGTCTGGATTACACATAACATTTGGGCTGTTGAAGTTAGAGGAAGTGACTAACATCTTCAATTATCTATGCTTTAAGTGCTTAATATAATCTTAAAGCTAACTTTGGATGTGATCCTCTGCAAATTTTCTTTGTGAAAGATTCTTGATTTTTATCCCAGAAAGGAATATGATTTTATTTTCAACTGTGAAAATATTTGAAGAATAAATATAATAATTTTGGCCCAATTTATATTAAATTTTAGCTTTGTACATGTACAAATGTTTTCTGTATCTATAATGTGCAGATGTACAGTCTATGCGCCATTTCTATATAAAATTATCTGTATTTTATTAGGCATTCTTTTATCTGCCATAGCAGACTGCAAGTCATTTATTTTCTGTTATACTCTCAATTTAGACTGATTTCACTGTCTTGCATTTTGAGTTGGAGAGTCAAATAAATTCACTGTTCACAACAGCTGTAGCTAGTTGTCCTTACTCTAAGTAGCTCTTCTGGAAACTGCCATTTGAACAATTGCTGATAGTACTGCAAAAATAAATTGTATAAAATGAAACTCACTTTGTTCTTATTGATTTTCTTACAGCTGCCACTTTGCCACGTGACAATCAAACTCCTCTTTGTTATAGTGATGATCTGTTCAAAGTAACATACACACTGGTACTCTTTAAGTGCGGTTGTAATATAGTAGTTCCTGAGGTCTCACAGCTACTACACACCTAGCAGTAGAACTGCTGTTGATTTTGCAAACCTCAATTCCTGTTTTTATTTGAGTGCAGTTTTGTTTCAGTTTAAGATATAATCAGAAGCCGGGCCTTACCTCGGTAATACAATAACCGTTTATGCCTGTTCTATCTTTAGTACTACTGCAGTATGAACTGAATTGCCTAACTGAAAAGAAATCTCATGTATTTTGCATCTGTGAAGCTACATAGCTCAATCAGGTTGAAATCATAAGGGCTAACCAAACTTAGATAATAGCAGTCTTGCATTACAAAACTACTTATAGCATTTTTGATACACCTGGGGGTTTATGTTTTTATTCTGTAATTCCTTATGAACATCACCAAGAGAACTTTAGAAGAGTTGACTATACACAGTTTTGTTTAGCAATGTGAATAGTGGAAATCTTTATATGTCTTTATATATAACCAGCATCTTGATTCTTCATGTTAAATTTCTGCTATTGAATGTTTGCAGCTCTTTACAAGTAACCTAAAAAATTCCTTTTAAATTAAACATGCTCATTTGTGGTTACTTAATAAACTAATAGGCAATGAACCATACTTTATTTATTTTTCCGCATTTCTTCTTCCTTAGCATTGTCTCATCCCATCTGTCTCCTGTACTAAAGTGAACTGGTGAAAATATTGAAATAGAAAGGAAAGTAATAGAGACTATGCATGCACAACTAATATTCAGGTTCCAAGTTTTATTTAAACTGTTTCTGAAGCTTTAACCAACAAAACAAGTAGTTCATATATTTTTTCTATGAAGTGCTTTTACTGCATAGATGAAATAAAATGTACTGCCAAAATACATTTAGATATTGTAACTCAAAACATAGTGAATAAACATTGGACTAAAAAGAATGACTATTTTTGTGTAGTGAATCACAGAAACAAGAAATATTAATTAGTTAATGAGGGAACGTAGTGGCTGTTAATTTTGTTTACGGCTACAAGGAAGGAGAAGTCTACGTATTTTTTATGTTTAAGTTTTTAACAATTTTTCACCTTCTTGATTATAGAAGTGGAGTATACTAAGTTATGATACATGTAGATCATTTTTTTAAGAATTTTAACCATAAATTTCTTTTGATAGCAATGCTTAAATGCTGGAATATGTGTCATGACTTATTTAATCAAGTTTTACTGATTACAAAAGACTTAGCCCTTAGTAATTGCTAAAGATATGAGTTAATAAGAAAATATTTATTATAATTTCCAGTTTATATAGCTTTTCATTTGCCGTATCTGCAAGCAGATATACCCTAGCCACTTAAACACTTATTTGTTTCTAATGAACTTTTAGATCTGTAAAAAACAATAAAAAATACAATAAAATAAAAATATAAAATCAATAAAACCAAAAATTTGAAAATTATATTTCAGCTACTTTCACTACACTGTAATCTCTTTTAAAAATAGGAAGTTTGAACCATGTTCATACATTAGTAAAATATCTTGCAGTTCCCACACAACAAATGTATGAAAAGGAAAATAATAATTGCTAGAAGAGGCAGTCTATACTAAAGTGTAAAAGTCTGGCGGTAAATTTATTTCATTACTTCCTACTATAGCTAAAATTTCAGTTAGGAGGAACAACTTTCCTGTTTTTCCTAGCTAATCATTCATGCAATTTGTCTTAGATCTTCAGTTTCCTAGAATACCTCCTATGAGAGGATGACTTGTGTTAGTTTTTATTTTACTTACCTAAACTTACGGAAATTGAGTAAATCAGTGTATTGTAAACCGAAATGGTGTGGTGCAGAAGATGACGTCAAGTCAGAATGTTTGGAGCCTTGAATGGGAATTAATATTGCTTCAACAGCCATTCAGAGAGAATATTTATATCAAATTTAAGTTGTTTAACTTCATTTTTCAGAGCAGATTGCATAAGAAGGATTTTTTTTTTCCATTCGCAAAAAATGAAATGACTGTATATTTTCATTGTGGCCTAATCTTGATAATAATGTTAATGAGATCAGATTACTTAATTTTGTGCATATGTCTTAATGAGAAATTAATGTAATTAGTGTTTCATACATCTGATCTATATGAATGTATGCCAAGTTATGGACGATTCTAAGTTAGGTACATACAACTTAATTCTTTATTTCTTGAATTTCCTTATTTAATTTTTGTAAATCAAGCTCTGCTGGTAAGAAATTTGAGAGATTAAAAAATGGTTAAAATATGCATATGTTAGCACTAAATATGGCACTGTCTTAGGGACTGAGCCAATAATGATGGTCGAAGGGTATTTTTTATGGCCAGAGCTTATGCTACTATTTTCTCAGCAGCTTCTCCAGTTTTCTAGCCCCGTACCTTTGTGATGTTTTCAAGGAGATGCAATGATCTGACAAAATTTATAAATTTAAATTTCCATAGATTAATTATGTGGCTTTTTTGATATATTCTGGTTATGGATGAGTGAAGACTTTTAGATGTCCTTCTCATCTTTGTGCATCTTCCATTTCCTGTCTGCTATTCCCTCCCTCCCCCATCCCAGTATATTTTCTGAGCCACTGTTTTTTCTTGGATATCTGGCCCATTGCCACAAGAGGACTGAAGAGATTTTAGATGTAGAAGAGACCTACTTGTCCCCAGTGCTATGAAGCAAGCTGTGCTGTAGGCATGTAGCACAAGCTGTCCTACCTCCGTGTACATACTATTGTCTGCCTCTTCCCATCTGCTGCTAATTGCTTCATAACCTTCTTTCAGTCATGTTGGAAAGGTCTAAAATTTAAAATTAAAAATAAACTATGTCCACCAGCAATTTAAAGTCTATAACATTCTTTTTTTTATGGCTTCTTCCATTTGAGAATTTCTCTGCATCTTAAACAGTGGTTAAATCTGGCAGTATCCTTAATAAGTCACGGTAACATTTTCCCATTGTTAAGTAACACATGGTGAATGTTCCTAGAAACCCAAAAGGCTGTCAGGGATGAACTGAAGGCTTTGTGCTTGGAAAATTCTGATGAAGAAGAACTTGCATCTTGCATAGTGCAATTACAGGTTACATGGGATTGTGGTTCCACAGAATTTGTTGGCAATTACTTCATGACAAGAAAATGTCTGTCTTGATAATTGCTTTTCAGTGATGCCCAAGCATATGAATGAAAGATTTAAAATATAACAGGCCTTTCTCATTGCAGCATATTAATTACATTGCTGTTTAAAAAAAAATAAAATTAAAAAAATTAAAAAGATTCAGTCTTATTGTCATAAGGAGAAGTGACTCCCTCTTTTTTGTTGCATATTCAAAAAATGTAAATGAAATTATAATATTGAGTATTGGTTGGTTTTCTTGTTGGATGATGCTGTGGTTGATATTGTTTATCTCTATGTATGATATTAAATCTGAACAGGTATGTGCATGTACACAGAAGAAATGGTAAACGCAGTACTTGTGCAAATAAATCAGAGCTGAAAAAGTGGCAAATATGTGATGACTGAGAATAAATCGTACTCCTTAGTAACCTTTTATCAGCAGTTTCCTTAAAAAAAAAGTCAATGGGTCTACAGTTTTATGAGATCTACTGATAAAACTTTAAGTTTGCAGATCACTAGTTTACAACAACTATGAAAGACTCTAGGGATTTTTTGTGCATATATAGTCATCAAAAACAGTCACTGAATATTTGAATGAAACCTAAGGTACACAAAGAACAGTAAAATGGAATGTTTGAGAGAATGCTAAAAGCAAAAGGAAGTATGAAAATTCAAATCCTCTGCAAACTTAGGCAGTGTTTTTATGGAATTAATGCTTTGTCAGACTCATGTTTTAACAGCTCTGGTTTTTTTGTTTTTTTTTTTTTTTTT